>NC_051449.1:21964401-21972663 GCF_001649575.2 Kryptolebias marmoratus
AGAGGGCATCAGTGTTGTACCGGCCGGATGGTGGTGAACCATTTTGAGCCTGCACCGGCATGTGCCTCCATTGCTAAATCTGGTCTGGTTTTAAAAATGTGTGTGTTGGGGGGGTGGGGGGTGGGAGTCCAGGAGTCCACTTTATATTAGTTAGAAGTAGGAGTGGAAATCTTTAGGCACCTCACGATTTAATTATGATTCAGGAGGGCTGCAGTGTGATTATAAAACGATTATTGATGCCTCCATAATCACACTTCAAACAAAATCCTGACAATAGAATCTCTCAGACCTGAGAGAAACTAAATACTTTGCTCTGCACTGCAGAATTTCATCCAAACAAGATCTAAATGAACAAACAAACCAAAAAAAAAAAAAGGAGTCAGACTGCTCCAACATGTGATTCATGATGGACAACCACCACTGAATCTCATGTCTCTGTGCTCAGCTATCTGACCCACTTTCTTCAGTGTTTCCAACACTTTGGTTTTGGTCCCATTGTAAAGTGTGGGAATGGCTGTGGTAGTACGTCTTTGATGTATGATTATTATTGTCTTTTGTGGCTCCAAAGTCCAAAACATGGTGCACAAGCCCTGGTTTTCAACCACTGAATACAGATGGAATTCCTTCAAAATAAAAGTTGCAGTGAACCTTGTAATTCACGTCACCTTTTCAGAGTAAGTCTGCAGTTTTAATGTTACTCTGGTTTGAAGGGGTAGGAATCATTAGATGCCTAATGATTTGATTCAGTTATGATTCAGAGGGCTGCGATGTGATTATAAAACGATTATGGATGCAGCTTGGTGCTTCCACAATTACACTGCAAACTAAATCCTGAGCTTAGAATCTGTGACCTAAAACGAAACAAAACATTTTCCTCTATGCCGCAGGATAAAACAGTTTTCCTTCAGACAAGATATTGGAAACTAAATGCAGGAGTGAAAATGTCGAGTATAGTGACGTGAGATTCTGTGACAATTAGGGATTCACCAACACAGATGCCAGCGTGAAGTGTTTGCCCGATACGTGTGCGTTCTTGCTGCACATTTAACATGTTACAGTGTCTCGTGGAGCAGAAGAGGTCATGGGAATATACGGATCTGAGCATGAGCTTCACAGTCTTTCTTCTCACCAATGGGCCCTTTTGGAAACTCTGCTCCTGTCCTGGCTCCATGTGAGGAGTGGACACAAAAAGTGAGCTCCTCTGATTTTCAAACACATTTCCAAAGTAGTTGTAGAAAGTGTAGTGGCATACTCGAATCAGTAATCTGTATCAGTAAGTACTCAAATAAAAGTACTTCTACTCTGGGGTATTGGTGCATCCCATCCATCACATTAGCGCTATCTCACTCGCTTTCTTTAGTGTTTCCACGACTTTGTTTTTGGTCCCATAGCGAGTGGGAATGGCTGTCAGTATATCTTTGACGTAAGATGATCGTGTGTGGCTTGAAAAGGTGCAACGTAGCGCACAAGACCTGGTTTCCAATGACTGAGTGTGATCTTTGTAGTTTGCTTCACTTTTTCCAGGTTAGGTGGAAACTTTGATGTTGCTCGCTCAGGTCCTCTGGTTAGTGCTGGTTATTGATTATTTCTCGTCGAGGTGGAGGCACGTACACAAAGTGCATAGTGTGCTTCTTGTCTTTGTTATTTTTCCCTTTAACTTCACAGAAACACTTACACTGGCTTTCAATTCAGAGAGGCTGCTCATGTCTCAGTCAGCCATCTTGTTAATGTGTCTCTGCTGTGTGTACACCATCATGATGCATCGGAAGGAGATTATAACTCCTCACCCCTAGTTAGAAATGGGTACTATTTCTTTTTTTGATTCAAAATAGATCGTCTTATCAGCTTAACGATGAGGCAGGTGTGAGATCAGAGATCGTGGTTAACGTTCACCACCCCTGTTCTTCCTTTCTGCTCCGTTGTGTTCCTGTTGGTGCAGCTCTCATCCTGCTCTTCTACTTGGTGTTCTACTGTTTCCTGGCCGGCATGTTCGCCCTGACCATGTGGGTGATGCTGCTCACTTTGGATGACTACGTGCCGAGGTACAAAGACCGCATCCCCCATCCAGGTGAGCGTCTCGCCCAGCATCGCCGCGCACGTGACGAATGTTTGTCCACTCCAAATGGCAACATTTCTCTTTTAGGCATTCATTATTCATACTGCTTCAATTTAGATGCTGTCACAACAGCGTGCTACATAACAGCTGCTTTTTGCATTGATCTGTTTGGACGTCCTCTTCCTGACTTTTATTGGCAGTGAGAAAAGCTCTCAGGATGATTTCTTTTCCAAGACAAACTTCAGTAGCTGTGCTTTGGTTTCCATCACTTCCCTGCTGTTTACTTTACTTGGTGTTCTGTTGCAGGACTGGTGATTCGCCCAAATACATTGGATATCTCATTCAACAAATCTGATTCAACTAAGTATGATCAGTATGTCCAACAGCTGGGGAAGTTCCTTAACTGTAAGTGCATTGAATAAATGAGTCTAATCTATGATGAAACTCAGCTGTTTTATCTGTTATGGTCAAACTTTGAAAATACCGTTATAGTCACTTTACTGTTGGCTAAAGTCATCTTAAGTTGGGTTAGCTTCAAACGTTAATAATTTGTAGACGTTCATCCATTGATTATGATCAAAGGGATCCATTGATCCCTTCTTGAAAGTTTCATTAAAATCCATCCAGTTGTTTGTGAGATATTTTGCTAACAGCCAGAGTTGACTCCATTTGGAAATGGCAAATTATAAGCAAAGATCTTGCAGAATCTGTAAGGGCTCAGAATATGTGTTGGGGATCAGTGTCAGCTACTGCCACACCAAATCTTAGCTCAGCATATGTAAAGCTGACAGAGTTACAGCCATTGTTTGTGTTTTTTTAAGGTCAGTTGACTGTGGCGGCCATCTCGAATCAGGTTGACTTCAAAATTTGTTCAGTCGCAGATGACCGTCTAAAGATTACTTTCTGAGAGTTTCATTAAACTCTCCGTACATATATCTTTATCCGTGCCATCTCTCTGTTAGCTTATGATGACACTGTCCAGGAGAAGAATGAGAACTGCAATCCTGGAGAGTACAATTTGCAGGATGGGGAAATGACAAAGAAAGTTTGTCGCTTCAAGAGGTCAACCCTGAGTCGCTGCTCCGGACTCACTGACACCAACTTTGGATACCATGACGGAAAACCCTGCATTCTGCTGAAAATGAACAGGGTAATGCTCAGTTTTCAGGTTTAAAATGGGAAAATGTCACCTCTCACTGATAGCTTCTCAAAAAATAAATAAATGTAAAAAAAAAGGATTTGATTTGTTTGTCACAAATCTCCTGCTTCGTTCCCATAGATCATCGGCCTGAAGCCGTCTGGAGATCCTTACATCAACTGCACAGTCAAAGTAAAACAATAAACCCAAATTTACACACGTGCTGCCGTCATGTCTGTGTTTTTGTGTCTTTTCATTTCTTCCATTAAAAACACTAATGACCGAAACGGTTTCAGTATTTCCTTTTTGTTAATCTTGCTTTCATTTTTTTTTCCCTCCTTTTTGTTTGTTTTGTGTCTCATGTCTTTCTGCATGCCGTCACTGACGTCTTTAGGGTAAGATGAATATGTAAATTATCAGGATAAGCCCAGTAGGATTATTAACACATCTCTGTTATGTAACAGGTCATTATGCGGGTGTCTCTAAACCCATCTCAGTGACATATTACAATTTATTTTTAACCCAATCAGTGATTTTTTTTTATTTTTATTTGCCAGAAATGTCACTGTTCCAGATTCACCACAGCACATCCTGTTTCTCATTGCGTTTAAACTCTTCACTAACCAGAGCGTCATTGCTTTTACTTTAAGTCCTGTGTCACGTTCTTTTTAAATCGTGTCCAATTTGCATTTTAAAGGGATAATTTAGACATTTTGAAGTGGGGTTCTGTGGAAAAGTGATGAGCATTTTACCTGCTGTAGATAGCTAGCTCTTTGTGGATAAAGGGAACGCTATTTTGTGAATACCCCCAAAAGTATTTTTATCATTTCAATCTTGCGTCCACACAAAATAAAAAATGTTTTAGGAGCCTCAAATGGTATATTTTGAAAACTGTCACCCTTGCATTTTTGTGTAGACAGCTAAAATGTAACCTTTTGAAAACAATGCAGTTTGGACCCAGCCTTACAGCTCGTGCTCCACACTTTGTTTCCTGTTTTTGGTGTATTTTCATAGCAACAGTATAGTGCCACATAGAGGCCTGGCATAGCTACTACAGTGTTTTGGGTCATTTCCATGTGAATGAAGACGTTTCAAGAAACAATGCTGTGTTTATGACGCTACTTTTGGAAACGGCAAATGAAATGTTTTGGAAAAACTTCATGGACAAGGCCTGAGTAACTTAAGTTTGGAGAAGTAGAGTTTAAATCTGACAGGATTGATGAGCTAATGGCTAATCCAAAAGCAGCTAAGACCAGAGTAGATTGCTGCCATCTTAAAACACCTCCAGTCTACAAACTCTGTTTTATAAATTTCTAAACTATTGTCATTTTTGCATTACATGGTTATTTACATGGAATTCTGTGGTTATTTGTGACTGCAAATAGCAGCAGCTAGCAGTAAAACGTCCAGTGTAGCCTGGGAACACTTCCAACAGGAATAACCTCACTTTTCTGCCAAAATAGCCATGTAATCTGAAGTCAATGGAAGTGTAAAGGTTTGAATTATAGCATTTGTACAAACTTCTTTAAAAGTTTGAAGACCGGAGCTGTTTTCAGACAGCGGTAATCTGCTCTGGAAGTGGGTTCGCTCAGACTAGAGTTTGTGTGTGTGACACAAATGGACCTTTTTCCAGAGCAGATCACTGCAGTTAGCAGTTCATGCAAACACTGATATTCAAACAGTTATATTGCCATCTGTTTCTCTGTTCAGTTACTTTGACAGAAATGTTATTTCTTTCGGAAGTGATCTTAGCACTACAACTAGCTCTGGCTAGCAGCAGCTAGTTGCAGCTAGCTGTAGCTGACTGAAACTGATGGCGGTATGAAGGTTTACGAAATAGCATTTGCATGAACCACTATGGTATTTTGGAGATTGGAGTTAAGATGGCAGCAATTCTCTTTTGTCTTAGCAATGTTCGAACTAGGCGTTAGCTTGTCACTCCTGTCGGAATTAAACTTTGTTTTTAATAGCCGAGGGAAAACACTATCACTATCCTTGCTATCTACTTCTCTAAACTGAGGTCATTCAAAAAGTTAGCTAGCTACAACAACTAACTCATTAATTGTTCAACATGTTTCCACAGAACCTCACTTCAAAAGTTTATGCAACTTCTCTTGAATTCCTGAAAATCAGCTGGTGACATTTACTTCATTGTGTATTCTGTTTTGCAGAAAGACAATCCAGTCCAGATGCAGTATTTCCCGTCCGAGGGGCGCATTGATAAGATGTATTTTCCCTACTATGGCAAGAAAGCCCATGTGAGTATTTGTCAGAGGTCAGATCATATCCTGTTCCATGCAGTAGTGCTGACAGGAGTCTTTTTGACAGGAGTTGTACGTGCAGCCCCTGGTGGCTGTGAAGCTGCTGCTCACCAAGGAGGACTACAACAAGGAGCTGTCCGTGGAGTGCAGGGTGGAGGGCTCCAACCTGCGCAACAATGACGAGAGGGACAAGTTCCTGGGCCGTGTCACCTTCAGGATCAAGGTTGTGGAGTAAATAGGGAACCTGATGAGGTTGTCCACGTTCGCTAAGGATTTGTGTTTAAAAAAAAAAAAGAATAAGAAAAAGGAAGGAAGTGTCAAATACGTCACAAAGGTGGCAGATTTCTGGATGTGGCAGCTCAGTTTCACACAGACGAGTTAGGCTTCTGGTAGTTGAGCTCAGATGTTGCTTTGATGACCTTTCTGACCCTTCTTTCTGCCACGATTCTTTGCTGACATCCCCAGAACCCTACGCGGGCTCTGGTCCTGACCCAATTCATCCATCTTTCCCTGCATCCACCTGCTGCACTCTTTATTCTTTACTCAGTTTAGTTTTTTTTTTCTTTTTTTTAACATAGATTTGATTTGATAACTTATAGCCATTGCAGCTGAGCCCTTTGGAGCTGTTGTGTAATTGCTGATACCTTTTATTATTATTATTATTATGTTTTGTTTTGTTTTTTAATCTCCCTGCTGTTAGAATGAGCGTGTTGTTTTCGTCTCTTAAGCTGTTTGAGAGACAGTAATATTGTTGCGAGGATTTCTATCTTGCTGTATAGTAGAGCTGAAAAAGAGTAGAGTATTTATCTCCAGAGTATTTCCATCTCAGCACACATCACAAAGATTTCAAGGCGTACCTTGATAATCAAATATAGCCAATGTATCCCTGTATATGAAATGCCAACTACAAAATCCCTTTCAGCTATAAATAACTTGTGATCCTTACCATATCTAGGGAAATATAGATAGATCTTTGTGTTGTGGCCCGCGGAGCCGCAACCCAGTCTTGTGCCGTGTGTCTGTCTGTTCGTCTGTCTGCATGTTGCGTCTGTCTGTCTGCCTGTCTTCCTGTTTTATTCCCCTCTCCACTGCGACAGCCAGCACGTGGGGGAGCTCTCCAGGACTGAGATGAGCCGCCTCGCTCAGAGCGCCGCCGGTGGTGGCTGAGGAGACAGGTGGAGAAGCGTTGCAAAAATAAAAGCATTCACTGTAACTATGTACTGTATATCTCTATGTGATCTGTATAACTATCTGGGTCTCAAAGATTGTTAGTTTACTCTCTTCTTCAGCCTGTTTATCTGATTGTCTGCCAATCTATTACTCTTCAGTGTATATATCTATATATAAATATACACACTTACAAACATGCACACACACACGCACACACACACACATACATGATCATATTAACTTAATTCACATTGTATTTTTGTCACAAAACACAATGTCTGTGCATTGTAAAGAAATATAATTTAAGCAAAGATTTACAGAAGAGGATCTTATTCAAAGCTATGTTTACACAGTCTTAAAAGGAACCCACAGTTGAAATCTGTAACATCTCTTCAGGGTGCCTTAAGACCTGATGAAATAAAATGTGGAATAAAAGTGATTTTGAAGAAAAAACAATGGTCTCTCTCTGGGTTTTTTCTTTTTTTTTATCATTTGAAGTATGGTAAGTAAATAAAAATGTTAAAATCTGTAAACCTGTTGGTTTTAAGGAAAGATGCTCCAAATCAGAAAAGCAAACAACAAACAAAAACGAAACGACAAAAAAAAACCGATTTAGCAAAAACGGATGCTGAAATTGGAAAAATATTAGTTAAAAGTAACAAAACTGTAGCTAAAAGCAAAACCGATGGTAATGCTTAAATATGCAAAGTAGTAGCTGAAATTAGCCAAAACAGGCTAAAATAGGGGAAATAGTACAGCTAAAATTAGCAATACTCTATCTATCTATCATTTGTTGTTTTTTTTTTTTGTCCTTATGAAAATTCTTCGTTTTTATCCATCTGTAGTTTTATTTTTCGAATCCTGATACAAACAGAGTGTTAAGAATAACTTATGGACTTTCATAAAACTTATATTTGAACTGAAAGTTGTTCTTTAAATGTGTACAGCAGGAACAGGAGGACAGTTTCTTGTTTTTGTTCCCATTTAAGAACTTGGTGTCATTGTAGTACCGACCTACTGCCACACGAGGGAGCCAGAACCAGAGGGACCAAGGTATGGCAGAGAAACGGAAGAGACTGAGGTCGTGATTGTTTTGATCCACCCTTCGTTGTTTCTCATTTTATTGGGAAAATAGAGTACAATAAAACTAAGGGAAATAAATTATAAAAGGCAAAAACAGTGTGTAGGTCTAACAAGCATGGTGGTCAATAAGTGGTCTGACAACAGACTCTTTGAGGCAAACCTGCCATGGCAGCCATTTTCTGGCGCTTAAATGTTTTATTATCCTTTTAAACGATCTTACATTGTTTCAAAATTGTTTAATCAAAATGTAGATAATTTACAGTTTAGTTCTGTGGAAAGAACCAAGTTATTTGCATACAATCCTGTTGTTACTGACAAGAAGAAAAAGCGGAAGCAGGTAGCTGTAGCATTCCCAGCATGAATATCATAATGTGTCATTATAATATCATAACTGATGTACGAGATATACAGGTGCTGGTCATAAAATTAGAATATCATGAAAAAGTAGATTGATTTCAGTAATTCCATTTAAAAAGTGAAACTTGTATATTATATTCATACATTATATACAAACTCATATATTTCAAATGTTTATTTCATTTAATTTTGATGAT
>NC_051449.1:21973980-21995595 GCF_001649575.2 Kryptolebias marmoratus
AATATATGAGTTTGTATGTAATGTATGAATATAATATACAAGTTTCACTTTTTAAATGGAATTACTGAAATCAATCTACTTTTTCATGATATTCTAATTTTATGACCAGCACCTGTATTTATCTGGGCTTGGGTCACAAACACATCAAATGTAATACATACACGTGTGTGTGTATCACGTGAATGAAATATGAGTTTCCAAGACTTGCAGAGCATTACATTCTGTTTTTATTTACATTTTACACAACGTCCCAACTTTTTCAGAAAGTAAATTAATCATCATGTTACAGTGAAATGAGTAAAAATAAAGCACTCAATTTCCAAAGGAAAGCACAATACAAAATTATAAGAAAGTAAGTCTCTGAAATCAAAGTAAAAAGAAATTAATAACATCTTAGGAATTGATGATTTGTTAGTGTTGAGATATTTTATACCCCCTTAGAGCCACATTTAAAAAACAAGTTACAAAGCAACAAAAGCACGCGTAATGTACTGGCTGTATGAGCATTGTAATATTGTGAACCAACAGCAGTATTCTTTGTGAGGTTTATTAGTTTTTTTTGTATTTACTAAAAGTTTTTATAGCATTATGTTAATTTGAATTACTGTCGATAACCAAACCCATCAGAGACTGAACTGAGTGTCAAGCCCAGAACATCAGGTCAGTAGAAAAAAAATTAAATATTGTGATTTTACAGCATTTCCATGTGTGTGGTTCCACTGGAGCTCCGAGGCAACAGCAGCTCTGTCCTTCACCGTCAGCAGCAGGTCCTGCTAAATGTGGCATAATCTCCTGGGGTTTATCTGGAGCAGGAATCCACCTTAATGGCCTCTAAGCTCTTACCTTATGTTATAAACAAGAAGAGACAAAAATTAGTACATTTACATGGTGTGCATTTGGTATTAAACCTCTACACTTTGCATGACACCATTTGTTTGGTTTGTTGCTGTGTTTTTAACTGAGCAACGTGCGTGTTTCCACACCAATGGACCGTGTGCTGATCATAGGTAGGCTGTGTTTCTGCCAATGGTGCTGAGGCTGGGAATGTGTCAGACCGCTGCGGGCTCAGTAAACAATTGCACACTGACACAGCCGCTCAGCACACGTGAATGTGCATAGAAAACCGGACATTCAGCCTAGAAAACTACAACAAAACTAAACAAACAGTGTTATTCAAAGAAGTAGAGGTTTAGTATTAGTTAGTGTAGTGTTGTTTCACACCAGTAGTTGCTTCATAAACCTGGAAACGATCAAAAGAAACAGGCCTTTGTTTGGCTAGCCATTAGTCTAGCGGAGATGAAGACTTTTGCCCTTTTGTTTGTGCTCTATGACTGATGTCACTGCTGATCAGGTACTAATGATAACTATTTCACCAAACATCACTTCAAAAATGACCAGATTATCCATTACATGTTTAAAATGCTTGCTCAGAAATGCCAAGAGGTTTAATGTCACTCAGAAGCAAATAGCCAACCTTTGCTGTAATCTAAGACATTTGGACTTTACTCCTAACACACACACACACAAAGTCAAACTGTAGCTCTTCATCCTGTACTAACACTAGTACTAGTAAGAAGCCGATTTAAGCCAAGATGGTGAAAGTAACCCTGGTTATCGCTTTATCTGCTAAGAGTTAAACTTGCCAATTTATAGAGGCCTGGAGCAGAGCCTGGCAGCAGTGGACATCTTGAGAAGGATTAATGCAGCTGATATTTTTAGGTTTTACTCCAGAGTCCTGGGCAGCACTTTCTGGTTATAAATATCCAGGAGAACATGCGTAACAGGCCTCAATCTGGAGTGTTCTCTGACGCTGTGGAACAATCTTAAACCTTGGGGCTGCGACAAAGGACAGGAACACAGACTCTTAAAAGACATTTCTTTAATTTCTTCAGACTGAATCGAGATTCATCAATGTGTCAGAATTCCATCAAAGGTTTCTATATTTTTCTTTTGTATTTACAAGTACAAGATCATACATTTAAATCAACATAACTTGTAAAAACTCAACTTTGCCCACATGTCAGCTTAAAAACATAAACACCCTGAGACATTGATGAAAAAAACAACTTTTTTTTTTGTTTAAACTATTCCAAATCTTAAAATCCACATTAAACTGCAGAATCTTTTTCTAGCATCTGGTTAGTTTGGACAGTTTTCTCCCTTCTCAAACTAAGAGGTTTTCACCCTGGATTATCAGTGTTTTAGGGCAATGGAAATAGGATTCCTGGTTCAGGAATTTATTGCCCAACTCCTCTAAACTATCCTCCATCCTGTGCAGCAGAGAGCTGCTATTTCTGCACTTATCACTACTCCAACTTTCCAGGGCTTAAATGGATATTTTAACCATTTTGAAGTAATGTTCTGTAGAAAGGTTTTGACCTAATAATATCTCGTAACTTGGAGATATTTCAACAGCCTCGCTTTGGATTGATGAGCTCACAGCCAGTCTGAAAGCAGCTCAGTATCTCACTGCCATCTTAAAACAGCACCATTTTCTAAAATTTTGTAGCGGTTCATGTGAATGTTATCTCAAACCTTTATACCGCCATCAATTTCAAATTCTTTGGTTCTGAACATGGATTTCTGTGGATGTTTGAAAGTTCAAATGGCAGCAGCAGCTGCTGGCTGTAGCACTTACAGTGCAGCCTTCCAGCAGGAATTTCATAATATTTCTGCTAACATAACCATGTAATAATAAACTGACAGTGATGTAAAGGTTTTAAAAGTAGCTTTAGTATGAACTGATACGCGATTTTAAAGATTGGGGCTGTTTTAAGACATTAAAAGCCACTTTGGAAGTCGATCCACAACCCATTATTAGGTTGTCACTACAGTCAGTGGGGACCGAATTTTGTCTCAAAACCACTTTACTCTTCAAAGCTCCTGCTAGAAGCGGTCCTGGCTATAGCTAGCTGCTGTCGCTGCTATTTGAGCTCAATGAGCACAAAATTTGATTTGAGCTGTGTACTGAGAAACAGATGGTGATGTAAAGGTCTAAGAAATGGTATCATGAACCTCAATGAACGTCCTGAGATTGGAGCTGTTTTTTTAAACAACAGTAATCACTTTGGGGTTGGCTGCATTCAGACTATCGACCAGAAATGTAATCTAGACATAATGTCCTGTTTTCTTCTGTTGTTGAGAACTGAAGTCACAAGATCCAATTTTACAGGCAGTGACATGATGTGTTTTTGGAACCATAGTCTGCACACTATGTAGAGGCTTTAAATCCATCGCACACAATCATGAAATAACTAATTACAGCCAAATTTATTAGATAAATGAATATTTGAACTTCCAGCAGCAAGACCTTCGTGTATCAACAAGTCAACACTTAAACAAATTATCTGAGGTGGATTTTTATTTTTATATTAAGGGCAATGTCTCATTGGTTTAAGAAGAGAGGGCGGGGCTTAAAACTTGGTCCCGTTCTGGTTCAACTTCCAGGTTCCCATCAGATGTCTAGATTTCTTTTATGAAGGTTCAGACTAGCTATTAGCTTGTTTGTCCTGTCAGAATTAAACTCTTTTGCTCTTAACTGGGTTGTTCAAAGTGCTATCCACAGCTGACACTATATTAATTGTTCACAACCCTTCAACAAAACCCCACTTTAAAATGGCCAAAATATCCCTTTAAGTATTCATTCGCCTCTATGTTGATATGTTGAGTCTCAAAGCACCAACTCAAAAGACGAAAGTTTTTAATTTTTTTTTATTTTGTATGTAAAATCTTACTAAACTTTAAATTACTAGCATCATTTTTTTCTGCATAGATTTAGACTTAATTATTTATGTATAATACAAACAATTTCTTTTCCTGTGGTGGTGTAAAGGTAACGTGTCAGGCGGATGAATGACCACCTAGATGTAATTGTTGTGATCATTCATAACCATAAGGTCTAGGATCACACCAGTAAACTAGAAATTTCTCTGCCAAGTGTCATTTAAAAGCACTTTTCATCATAGAAACAGTGTGGCTTAATGGTGGCAATAATTACATAAAATGCTGCAAAATTCCACAACTGACCAGCGCAAACAAAATTTTGAAGTCAAGAAAAAGCGTCAAATTTTTAAATGTGTGTTTTTTCCCAGTTTGGTTACAATTCTAAATTTAACAACAATGACTAAACAACAATCAACCAAACCCCACTTTAATGTCTTTGACAGTTCTGTCGTACTATTAAACTGTATTTCTGGCCCACAGCGTACTTCTCTAACACTAGCATTACCAGTGAAAAGCTTACTGCTAGCAGTCATATTCAAAGTGGCTACAACTTTAAACCTGCATGTCTTTGAGAAAAGCTGTGAATCAGGAACCACGTGTAAAATACATCATCAGACCTTTCATATTTTACTGAACCTCACCTCAAGAGCAGCTGATCTCTAAACGATGAGCATCCTTACAAAGGAGAGATGCTACGTCTGTCCCAACAAAGATGCTCACATCTCCTGAAACATGATCCCTTTTTTAAATCAATGTTATTGTGCTTGAGACAGAGAAAACAAATAGTTGAGTTTGATTTGTTGTTACATGGCGAACATGTACCTGCTCACAGCATTATACACGTGCCAGACTTCTTGTCATCGTCAAAACCTCCTTCTTTCCTGTTGGGATCATTGAGCTCATCATATAGTCCTGTATCGATCATCTCCTGCTGCCACTGGATGGGCACAGCTCCTGTGTTGAACTCCTTAAAGAATTTATCGTCCTTGGCATCAAACGTGATGCCCTTGACATCGGAGAACTCTGCAATGTCACCTGTGTCCTTGGCGTAGACCACATTGGGTTTGGGGACCCAGGGAGGCTCCACCAGCCCTGCCTCTAGACGGGGAAAGTTGATGGTCTTGAACCACTCGTGCTTCCTTGGATCCTCAATGTTGTTCCTGTTGAAAAGATCAAAAATGGATCTTAGGCCTTGCCCACACAGAAACACAGTTTTTCCTTGCAAAGATGGCACCATTTTAGGAAATGTCCTCGGAAACACCAAAAATGACCCAAAACTAACGAAAACACTGCAGTAACTATGCCCGGCCAATGTGTGGTGCTGTAATGCTGCCATGAAAGAACTGTACACTAAAACCAGAAACCAAGGCATGCAGCAAGCCCCATAAAGTTTACACACAGGGTGCAAAATGTAAACACAACAGAAGAAGAGGATACCCTTGAATCATGGATTAGAGGTATGTCTGTGATGTCACCATTTTCAAAAAGTTGTGTATTGATTGTCTACATGAAAACACAAGATTTTTTTCAGTGGGATGCCAGTTTTTAAAAAATACAATTTTGGGCTCCTAAAATGCCATTTCTGTGTCAATGAAAGACTGAAGTGATTAAAAAATTCTTGCATATTCACAAGAAACGTTCCCATGCGTCCCACTGGGACGTTGAGATTCAAAATGGCAAAAAGGCCACTTGCCTCCACCCAGCTGGCTTAAAGGTTTAGATTTCTTCATGGAGGTAGAGGTCAAACTGCCCCATCCATCACATAAAACAGATTTCTCCAGTCTACAGTGACACAATATGATACAAAAAGTCTACGCACAAACTAAAAGAAGCTTCTCTTACTTCATGCCCAGGCGCTCGTCAATTTTTTTCTTGAGGAACTGTTCGATGATATCCTTGGTGGAAGCATCGAAGCACTTGTGCTCCCACTTCGGCTCCTCGTTGAGAATCCGGCGCTGTACTTCTTCTTTCTCCACCTTCTCCTTTTTGGTCTCAGGGCCTTTGAAAGGTGTGTATCCAGCCACCATCTCATAGATACTGCAGCCCAGGGCCCACCAGTCCACTGATGTCCGGTATGGAGTTTTGGACAGGATCTCAGGGGCCATGTATGCTCCTGTACCAGCCTGGACAAAGGAGATGAGGGGTGAGAGATTAAAAACAGAACGGAGAGGTCTGAATAAATAAAAACAAAACTGAAACATCATTAAGTTTGAATAATTAAGCTGTTATTGTCCATTTCTCTGAAGAGAGGGGGCCTGTTTATAATGTTAGGATGCACTAGAGTGAAAAGCAATGTCACAATGTCCCAGATATATCTTGTTCGGAGCCAAAATGTCTGCCAACATCATGAAAACAAGTTTATCTGTGTAAACCATGTGTATGAACAAGGTTGTGATCATTGTATTAGACCAATCAGAAAGGTGTATGAAGAAAACATAAGTCTAGGTATTTATACTGTAGAAGGAGGAGGTTCCTAATGCAAAACTGCCCCACCATGTAAAACACTTAACTATTAAGCAACTGTTACAGTATACAATAAAGATTCCAGTAAGCTGTTAACCTATGAGTCCTTTGTTTCATAGCAAAGAGAAAATACCACAACATTATTGGAGGCCATGAAGAGACATTAATAAATTTTCTAATTAAAGTCTATTTTTTTGTAGTCATCATACTTTCAAAAGTATGGATTGTTTTCAACTGGGAAACTTCACTCTTTGAAAGAAAAGGTGAACTAAAAATAGCTTTTAATTCTTACTTTCCCTTTTATCTGTCTTTGTAGTCCCCCCCACCACCACCACCACCACCAACCCATCCACCGTCTTTCTTTTTCCCTTTCCCTGAGTGACCCTACAGATAGCCTTAAACCAGGAGCTTAATCCTAATGCTAAGCCTACTAGCTGTCAAGAGCTGTGTGTGTCTGCACACTGACTGGCTCTTATATAAGGCTGGGCCATTTCTGGATGCTGTGACCACGAGCAGAAATACATCCAAACACCCAAACACATTTATGACAGCCAAAGCTCAGGTGATGCAACTATTTCTATTTGCTGTTGCAGTCAAAAGAATAATCAGCTGCAGAGTCCTTTATGAGTCTCTCAGCCTTTTGGACATTTACTATCAGCTCCAAGAAGTCCTGTTGACTTGTAACTTTGTGTGATCATCCCACAGTACAAAGACATGCAGGTTAATACCACATCATTGTCCTGTATTAGGATTGGGATTACTGAACCTCTTTAGCACCTCTATATCTGCCCTCTACTCAGACCTGAGATGTAACAGATGCACATCTGTGGCTGGCATGTAGATTAATTGGAAATTTTGTAATTTTAACAACAATCTGTCCAGCTGTCAGGACAGCATGTTTCACTCTAAATCAAGAACGAATCTCCAAACATCTGTCATCGAGGAGAAAATTGTTTGCAAACTATCACGTCTACATATATGCAATGTAAGTTTTACCTGAGTCTGTGGAGCTAATCAGGGACAGACTTGTATAATACCCTTTAAGAGGATTATGGGACCAAGGCCAGCCTTGCCTATAACAGGTTAGCCCAGTCACTTTGGCTGGTTGGGGAGCATTGGAGTGCTGATAATGAGCTTAGTGGACTTTCATAGAGCCGAGAGCTTACTCTTTGCTCCTGCAAGTAAGTCCTAAAGAAAACCTGCTGCAAAATTCTTTATATTTTGGTCATAACGATGGTGTCATGAAATATGAGATCTGTATTTTGCAAGACAACAAGAAAAGACACATCAGGTCATCCAAGACTACTCTGTCCATAAATTCACTAAGCTGCAGTCATTGAATGGCACATTTTCTTGTCAGAACATGACAACTTTATAGTAATTTTCAGAAGTTGGTCATCTTATTCTGTCAAACTTTTCTTTTTCACATTTGTCAGGTCAAACACAGATGAGGTGGTTCTCCGATGCTAACAGAAACAGCTGAATGTCGGTCATCAAGGTGCTTAAAGGGAAACTTGGTGTCTCTTAGCAGCGGCTGTCTCTAAGAGAAAGCAGGCATCGTCTTTCTCTAACAATGCCCGGGACAAGATGGAGGCCAATCTAAGTTCTGACTGCAATAGGATCAATTTAGTTATATAATGGATTCAATGCTTGCAGAGATCTTTAAACAAACCAATAATCCCTGTCCGGATTTATAATGAAAAACCTACACAGGGGTGACAGTTTGTTTGCAGCCTGAGATCAGCGTCCCATCACATTTGATTCAGTTTTAAGATGATAAACTGAGAAAATCAACCACATATTGATTATAATCAAGGCCTTGTTTGTTTTTTGTAATAGGGAACAAATTTGATTTTATTTTGAATTGTAAAATGTAAAATCAGTTTGAATGTAAAATCTAGTGTTCTTCATGGGTTTTCAGAAGCAAACTTTTTCCAATGTGTCCATCTACTCACCATTTGGGTCACGGTCTTCCCCTCAGGGATCTGTATGGCCAGACCCAAATCGGAAAGTCGGCACTGGCCCTGGCTATCCAACAACACATTCTCAGGCTTCATGTCACGATATACAATATCCATGGCGTGCAGATGCAGGAGGCCGGTGGCAATCTGTGCCGTGTAGTGGATGATGCGTTTCATCTCAATGCCTTTGTTTACACCTTTGCCATCATAGCCTATGTTGTAAATATGGTACTTGAGGTCTCCTCCGTTCATCAGGGTCATGACAAGGCACAGGTGGGACTTGGAGTCATACGCATAAGCCAAGTTGACCAGAAACAGGCTGTTAACTTTCTCCAAGATCTGCTTCTCCAACAGGGCCATCTTCTCACCACCCTTCTTCTTCAGTCGCTTTTTACACAACTTCTTGCAGGCGTACATCTGGCCTGTGTTCTTCACCTGCACAGCACAAACCTACAAAAAAACCCAAAACAGATTGTTTAATAAATATAGTAAATACAGGGGTTTCTTTATCTCAGATGGACTCAGGTCTCCTTCAAATCTGTGCCTTCTGGTATCAGTCTAACAGTCCTGAAGACAGCACAGGAACTGTCACTGCACTGATAAAAATGACCAGAATCAATTTAATAAAAGTGTTGTTTATTTAATTTACACAAAGTCACTGAAAGAACAGATGTAAAAGGTGAAGTCCACTAAACATGACCCTCACCAGTAGATCTAAGAGATCCAGTTGGACACTTGTCTTTCACATCTTTAATGAATGCTTATCCTTCCTTCTACATCAACATGGACAGGTTCCCACAGACAAAAAACACATAATATCTAAACTGCATTAGGAGCAACAACCTTTAATTTTACTTTTAATTTTAAAAAATGCTCAGTATTTTTACAGGCTTCTCAAGCTGATGGTTAAATGTTTCATTCACTACTCAAGAGATCCCTCAGGGCTCACTTGCAGAGCCTCTGCATTCGCATGTTATGCTAAGAAGCAACAAGATGAGCTCAAAACATTTGTTTCAAGGCAAATTCTAGCTTGGTATTGCCTGCTACAATCATATGATTGCTTGTGTGTTTGTGTGTCTGT
Organism: Kryptolebias marmoratus; assembly: GCF_001649575.2. Lineage (NCBI taxonomy): Eukaryota > Metazoa > Chordata > Actinopteri > Cyprinodontiformes > Rivulidae > Kryptolebias > Kryptolebias marmoratus. Next base: position 21,983,209 of record NC_051449.1, read on the forward strand.
CTGTTAGCAAAATAATATAATTATTGAACGTATATCTACAATTTATTACTTTTGAAGTCAACCTGATTCAAGATGACCACTACAGGTAATTAGCCAATACAAAAACACCTATAACTCAAATACTGACATGCAAGACATTGGGCCAATATACATTCCTTCAATATATATATATATATATATATATATATATATATATATATATATATACATTCCTTTAAAATATATATAAAAGGAATGTATACTTTCTTTCAATGAATGCTACTTTCAATATTCGTCCTTTTTATATTCAGTCCTCTGATTGTGCAACAATAAAATAAGATGTGTACTTTTTGTCAGACAATGAGGTGAATTCAATTTCTCATACTGAAATGCAACCACATCTCTACACTGAAATGTTTTTCAGGAATGTAATTTTGCATCTCCAACACGATGGGGATCTTTGTGGAACCCAATGTCATACTCTCTGTATTTGGCATTGTGCCACAGCTGTCTCACCTTAATCAACATAACAAAATCCTTATAGCTTTTACTACTCTTCTAGTGCAAAGGCAGATATTGCTTAAATGGAAAGAAAAGTCCCCTCCATCTTCCAAACTGTGGCTTATTGACCTCTTACACAGTTTGACTATAGAAAAAATAAGATATGCTACAAGAAGCTGTGCCTACAAACTTTTTGATATCTGGCAACCTATCTTGGATCAAATCAAGAAGGTGGATCTCTCTCTTATCTCAATCTCAGAGGAATAATATACATGTATAATATTGAACGTCCTGTTTTTCTTTTACCAAATATTGACATTTAAAGACTACTTTTTCAAATGTATACCCATTTTGGTGCAACGGTTGAAGGCTGTTTTTTGGGAGGGTTATGGTGTTTAGTGTTTTCTATGGGGAGGGGGTAAAAATAGAAAGTGATGATTATGTTTTTTAATTGTTCAATAAAAAAATATTTTAAAACAAGGAATGTAATTTTGCCAACATGACTTTATATGGTATAATTATCACTAGGGTATCTAACGTGACAACTGCACCTGAGTCAGTGTTGAAGGAATATTTTCTGCAACAAATATTTGATTTCCATGCTTACCTCTCCAAAGCCTCCTTTTCCCAGAGTTCTGAACTCGTAGAAGTATTTCTCGGTGATGGGCTGTTTCTCGTACTCTTTCCATTGCAGGAACTTGTCAAAGAATGGGCTGGTCTGGTATTCTGTGTATGGTTTGCCTTTCAGAAACTCTCTCACACCTTCCTGGACTTTGTTTTTCATCACTTCCTCAAAGTTGGCGTCTGTGACAGACTTGCATTTTTCAGCAGCCTCCCCCGAGAGGAAGGCCAGGAAGGACTTTGAGTCAGCTTTGCAGTACTTGTTCATGATGTTTTGGCGTGCCTTGTCTTTGTCTCCACTTTCAGCCAGATCCCAGTCGTTCAACTCATCCAGGAACTCAGCAGCGAGCATGAACTCGGGGTTACTTGCCAAGAATTCACGAAATAACTTTTTCCCTATAGGCTGCCTTTCACAAAGTGATGTAAAGTCCTTTTCAATGGAATCTCTGAGAGCAGCACATTGGTCCGGTTTAGGGAGAGCCAAGCTGCGACGACGCTTTTTCATCTCTTTGTCATCCCCACTCTGGGCTTTCAGGTAGGCCGTGTTGGCCACCAGGTTATCCAAACCCCCCATGTCACACATCTTGGCGGCTGTTTGTGGTCTTTCCCCCCTACGTGACTGGGTTCTTCAGCGGCTTCCTAAGGATGCCCACTCACCTTCAGAATCTGTGGTTCTGTGGGAGAGTGCACTTCCCTCTAAAGCCAGTGTGCAAATGAGCTCTGTCACGCAGCCTACCTGCAAACCAAAGACACACTGACACACCCAGTAATTACTCATTTAGAATTAAATACCAAGGAGGGATTTTTGGCTTAAGGATCTTTGTGTAGTCTATTCAAGGATGCTGTGCACGGAAAGGGAATCGTAAGCGGGCTCTGTCGTAAGAGGCTTTGAGGCCATCTATATTTATTTATGGTCTTCAAACGTCTAACCGTGGTCCACTGGGTTCTGTTGATTATCCAGCGAGGTGCAGGTTGTGATCACAAGTCAAAGAACAAAACTCTAGAATCAGTGAGAAACAACTACATGTTTTCTGAAGAAATTTTAAAAGGTGCCAGTGAACAAAACTCCAACATCCATCAGCTTTCTTCTGTAAAGCCCAACAGTAATTTGGGACTTCTTTTTATGATGATCTAAGTTGACAAAATGCCAGTGTCTTAATGCATAAACTGTGGAAGATCTTGTGGAAACAGAGCAAAGATCAAAAGAAAGCTGCTGCTAGTTTCTTATTAGGGTCACCATGGTAACCACACACTTATGTCTCTCACTCCCTGACAGCACATAAAAAAAGACGGTAACACAGAAGAAATTAAGCCACAGATAAGTAGTCTCAATGTGAAAAATATAAGTTATATTGAAAAAAGTCCTGAACAGAAAGAGGCAGAAGCAGATGGTCATCAAACATGTCAAGTTTTATGTGACTACAGTGTTTGTTTTGTTTGTTTTTTTTGTTTTTTTTTTTGTAGAAAATATGACAAGTTAAAAAGATTTGAGAAGAAAATTCTGAGCTCAGATATAGAGGAACTCAATGAGAGTTTGGATGTGCGCTTTCTGCACTCTGGGGGGATTCGAGAGAAAACCATAAATCTTACAGCAGTAAGAGACGCCCTGGGAGAGAGGAGACAAAAAAGCCTACATTTTGATGGACAAACTACAAAACAAGTGTAAAGATTGTGAACACAGGAAGAGTTTGGAAAATCTTGGGGTCGTTTAGACAGATTAACCGATTGTGTGACAAGATGAAAATTTTGTGAAAAAATTAATTTGAAGAAAAATCACAACACGTAAACAACAATTGTGTTTACAAAAAGTTAAAGCTATCAGTTCAGACATGTAAAATCCATTTTTCTGTGACCTATTAAACATTTAAATTAAGTTTTTTATGTGAAGTAATCCTGAGGTGTGGCGGCTCAAAGACCGCTGAGTTTTAGGACAATTTTCAGTTTTTGTAAATTGTCCACCACGAAGTATACTGCCACTAAAAGTCATCAAACACATTATTTTTGACTGAGCTGCATGTTTTGATGTAATTTTTGTTGGGTGTTTTCTAAAGCTGCCGGAGGAGTAGCGAATCAAAAATTGTGACCACTGATTATAAAGTTGGCTTCGGTTGTGGTTGTCATTCTAAGAATATCAAATAAAACCGTAATGTGCTCTCACAGGACAAGCAAACATTTGCAATGGAATTAGAGATGTATTTTTAGCTGAATACAAGAGTATCACTGCTTTATACTGTAGGTTTCACCTCAGAAAAGGTTCGACAAAGTGTGTTTCTCCTCCTCCCTGTCGACAGAGCAGGGACCTCAGGGAGTTTATTCTCTCTGCTTCTTTATCTCCCCACACGCTCTCATCATTTACTATCATTCATCAGTGGCAACTTAATCACAAGAACTACCCTAACATTTCAAAAAGATCTCCTCCAAATTATATTAGCATATTTATATTACAATAATTTAGTCTATATATGGTAAAAGATTTCAACACAAATCTTTATTTGGAGGCATTGATATATTTAAGATTTGAGTAAAAGGAGACAATGATGTTTTTTTCCTCATGTCTGTCTGTTACCAAAACATCTCATGGACCACTGGATGGATTTTGTCGAAACATTTAGGAAATGATCATTGGATGTATGCCTGCAACTGATTAAAGGTGTTCAATGCAAATTATGAAATCAAATGTAAAAAGACTGTTTCCTGAACTATATTAGATGATGCAGCTTGAAAGAGTTTTACTCCATTAATTTTTATTGATATGCATTTCTGAAATGTGTTACACGCATTGTAAACAAAGCACTCTGCAGACTCTGAAAACCACGAGAAAGCTTGAGTCAAATGATTGAGCAACATTAGTTTGTCCATAGTCTGCATAGGTAAACAGACAAGCATTTAGACACCATTTTGGCTTTTTGGCTGCAAACAATCTGTAGGGGCTCCACTCGCAAGGAATCAAATTTTTCCTCCATCTTTATTTGATAACACTTACTCTATATGGGCTAGGTTAGGTATAAAAACCTGGAGAGATTTGTATATTGATTCTATTTTTGCTTCTTTTCAACAGCTAACAAATGAGTTTTCTCTCCCTAAAGAACATTTTTCAGATACCTTCAAGCTCGACAAGCTCAGCCCCAGAACTTCCAGCTCTTCCTAACCCCTTAGATTTTGAAGTGTTCCTGCAGACGCTCCCCTTGATAAGAGAGGCAATCTCTTCCACATATTTAAATATCTTTAACCTTTCAATCCTTTCACTGTGTTAAAAACTGTATGGGAGACATATTTGGGACTGTTGACTTCTGAGGAAGTTTGGGGGGAGGTTTTGAAGAGGGCACACAGATCTTCAGTCTGTGCTCGGCACAGTTTCATGCAATGACGGATTCTTCTTCAAGCTCATTACACTAAAGCAAAGAAATCTCACACAGTGTCCCGTCTGTGTGAAAGATGCCAACAGGCGACAGCAAAATCCTCACACATGAAGAGATTCTGGTTTTCAACTTTTCTTATGTTGTCTAATGTGACTGGAAAGGACGGCATACTTTACTTGCTCTCTCTCCTGCTGAAAAAGGACTTAATAGCTTAACGGCTGCTGAATTAGAAATCTGCAGCTTCATCTATACATACAAGCTAGTTTTGAGAGATCCTTCATTTTAATAAACTGGAAAAAAAAATTAGGCTCATTTGAATTATTTGAAATAACCTGGAATCCTTGAACACCTCCCTAGGGAGGCGTTCATGGGGCATCCTTACCAGATGCCCGAACCATCACTTCTCACCCTATCTCTAAGGGAGAACCCAAATACCCTGCAGAGAAAACTGATTTTGACCCCTTTTTATCAGTGATCTTATTCCTTCAATCACTACCCAAACTTCATGACCATAGGCAAGGGTAGGAACGTAGACCAATGGACCAATTTCTTTTTTTTAATGTAGAATTGTTTTCTTTTTTTCTGTGGTATTTGATGGCGCTATTTCAGGAGTCAAGTAAAAAACTGATGAGAGAGTCAATTAAAACCAGGACTGGTCATAAATCTGACTCTGAGCAGGGACACTGCTCATAAAGGACCAGCACATAGAGATAAATTATTTAATTTAATCAAATAAAGCATCATCTTTAACGAATGTCACCAAACCTGTGAAGACTCATCAATTGACCGTCTCGTACATTTTCAAATCAGTGTTTGTGCTGTATGCTATATGATTGCCCCACCTTTTGGGCTCTTGACGGCAAGACTCCTACTATAATGATGTGTAGGCCAAGTTCAGTACGATAAACCAAGGATAATATTAGCTAATCCTTTCTCAAATAGTCTCAAGCTGCAGCAGATCAGAGGCTTTACTTTGTGTCCACGACCTCCAATCTTAGAACATTTGACCCATAACAGGTGAAGAGAGACAACCACGTATGGTGTCCACAAAAGTGATCAATGGAATTAGTTGTGATTTTAACATTAGCATTTCATAAAACAGAAAGGATGACTAATAACCTTACCCCTCTCCAACCCCCTTCTCAATATTATGTTGAGTAGCTTTTCTTGAAAAGCCAGAAAGCAGACATAAAAACGCATAATTCCCTTTAAAGGTAAGATAAATATCAAACATCCTTAAAGTCACTGAGTTAACCACGGCCGTTAGGACTGTGTGTTACCTTGTAAATGGATCATAGTGTCAGTGAAGCACTTAAGCCTCCTGAGTGGATGAAAAGAGGCCATAAGTTTAGTCTGCTTTCAGGTCAGGGAGGGAGAGGAGACGTAAGCTGAGAGCTCTCAGATCCCTCTGCAGGTTTCAGTTTACAGAGGATTTCCAACACTCCCTGTATCTGTCTCAGAGGGACCGTTGCTTATGAATGCATTAAATCAAAACAAACATCTTCACCTGACAGGATAAATACAGATTGCTGGAAAATAATACAAGTTGGAGTGACAAACAGCTGGAAATGGAGAGTTATTAAAATAAATGGGGAAATAAAGGATATATGTGTTATTTAATCTTTAAAGGCTTGGGTTTTTGATCTTTGGTTCATTTAACCTTAAAATGAATAGTCAGGCTTGGTAATGGGGGGTGAGTAAAGATCAAGATTAAGAAACCATCCTCAGCTTGTAGTCCATAGGCTTGGTTTTGCTGTCTTTCCACAGTCTGACTCAATCCTCTTAAGGACTCTCCAAACCTGCCTGTTCACAGAGAGGCTGCTCATGTTTTCAAAGGAATAATGACAAGAAGAGGTGGGGAAAGAATAAAAATGTTCTATTTTTGGAAGTGTTTACAAATTAGGCAGAAAGAAAATAGACACACAGGAATTTTTTTAATAAACTGATTTAGGTTAATGTTTTGAAGTACCTATATACCAAATATCAGCTGATTTGATACATCAGCTCATGCTCTTCTAACCCCAGTAACATCTGAAGTCATGCATAGTGTGCCTCTCAATAGTGACGCAGTAACAAACTCAATCTTTCCACTGAATACTAGTTCATCAAAATTAACTGATGAATTTTTAGCCTAACCACTGAATAGGGTAGCACATTCATTAAACAACATTTACTGAAAGCAAAAAGGAGAAAAGTGTTCTGGTTGCAGCCTGGAGACAAACCTTAAGACATTGTGATTCCTAACTTTTGGTTTTGATCATCACACATGTCAGTATAGCCTAAAGAACAGCACAGACCTTGTCATTAATGTGCGTGTGTGGAGGTTTGTTCAGATGAAATTGTGCTTGAGTATCAGGTCTTTATTAAAACAGAATGATGCTGTGCTTTGAAAGTGACCACAAATAAAATTTAGCCTTAATGGGCTGCTTATCTGTTAGAATTTCAAGCTACTTTTTGTTTTCTTACAACAAAAACAGAAAGTTACAAGTGAGAACTGCTTCATTAGAAATTCAGTCATGTTAGCTTCATCATATGAAGCGTGGACATAAATATTACTATTGTGCTCTACATCCCTGAAAACCCTATAAATGTCAAATGTGTAAAGAAAACAAAAGGAAAAACAAAACAAACAAACAAAAAAAGCTATGATCCATGGACTTTAAAGTAATTATTGACCTGTTTTGGCCCAATTCTCTTCATACTGTTTCTGTCCAATGAGACGCTGTGTGCCTTTGATACACCTTGATTTAATTATTTGTTTGGTAAATACAGGAAGGAAGATGCAGACATGGAGGTGACGAATCTCTAAAGGCTGAGCAGACTATTAGTTTTGGCAGCTTGTGCCCCCTAGGGGACTTTCTCTTTCTCTGAGTGCAAAACCCTCCTAATCTTCTCAAAACCCCCTTGTTATCAGTCTCCTCCTTGGTACTGTGATCTGCTTATTAAACACAGACAAGGCCAAACCCACACCTCAGTCTAATAAGTTTTCTAACCAGTAAAATCTGGTTAAGGTGTTCAGTAACAGCCAGGAACCACTGAAGCTGAAGCCTGCCATGAACTGGAAGCTGCTGGAACACCAGTGTTTCTGTCCACAGTGAAGACAGATTTAAACCAACTGGGACTGAGAGGGTCTCCACCAAAAAAGAAGCTCTGGCTCCAAAAGTCACAACTTTATGTTTGATTGACTTGTTGCTGTCCACATGGATGAGCCAAATGCCTTCTAGAGAAAGGTTTTATGGTCAGACAAGAAAAAGATTTAGCTGTTTCATCCCAATAACAAGAAGTATGTTTGGAGGAGTCAAGGTGAGGTTTTCAAACCAAGAACACTGAACCAGCTGTCAAACATGGTGGTGGTAGCATCATGCTGTGGTTCTGGTGCATTGTACAGTAGATGAATAATGAAGGACTACCTCCAAAAGTGTTCAACTTCACCTCAAACAAACAGCTGAAAAGTCAAAACTTGGACATATTTGGGTCCCAAGCACACCTCAAAACTGGTTTCTATCTGGATGAATCTGGCTAACATTACGCTTCAGGAATGCTGCTTTTGGTTCTCATGTAGAGGAATAAAACTATACTTTTTCAGCTCTTCTGTCTGAAGACTGATGTAACAAACTTTAAAATGGAAAGGTTTCTTTTGAAAAGTAAACCTTTCAGCAGCAATTCAAACTGAGTTATATGAATGACTCTTATATATTACAGCGTTGTTTGCAAAAACAAACAAACAAACACAAGAAAAACAACAATGAACCAGAATTTGTGCATAAAAAGAAGTAAAATATTCATATGCTCCAAGTCCACATTATCATAATTTTTTTGCCTTTATGGGACTTTTTCAGCTCACCGATCTCCATCTACTGAACTTAAATAAACAAACAGCCAACAGACAAACAGCAGAAATGTAACCAGAAGAATACATTTATTTCTACACTGAAACCCACAGCTTTGTGAATGAAAACTTGTACAATACAATGGAACTGTTGCAGTGGTTATTAGTTGGTCTGGGACCATCAGTCAGGTGATAACAATGGATTAAAATACAGCCAAACAAAAAATAATTAAGAAAAACTCATTTTAAGATTATTAACAATTTATAGTTTAATAATATTTAATAAAAGGCTTAACTCAGTGTCTTCACTGGCTCTGTGCTGCAGTCTCCGGCTTCACTGCTCTGTGTTTCTACCTCACACAACGTCACGCTCTCCCTGAACTGGTCGGGAAGGACCTCGGTGGAACCAGAGCCTCCCTCTGGATCAGGGTCAGCATCACAGCAGGAGCTGGAGCCAAGGGCAGCATCAGTCCCAGGGTCAGGATGAGCAACGGTGTTAGAGGGAGAGCCTTCTTCGGAGGAGTCCCCTGAATCGGAGTCAGATAGGTGGCCTCCTTGTTGCTCCTCGGCCTTCAGCCTCCTGCGGCTGAGCAGCTTCTGCAGCTGTAATTTGCTGGTGAAGAAAACGCTGCACCAGCCCACTTCCAGTGCCAAAGATGCCACCTCAGCTGGAACGGTGTTGCAACGCTGGCGCACCGCCTGCTCCCAAAACTCCTCCGACCCACACAGCTAGAAAGAAAAGGGATAGTTTGTATCTTTGGAAGTGGGGTTCTGTGGAAAGGTTACAGGAAACATCCTACCTGTAGATCACTCCTTGAATTACCTCAGTTTGGAGTTAAATTCTGACCGGACTGAAGAACTAATGGCTAGTCTGAATGTAGCTAAGACCAAAGTGGATTGCTGCCATCTATAAACAAATACAGTCTTGCTATGTTATAAACCTTTACACTGTAGACAGTTTCCCAAAACGCAGCTATTCATGTGGAATCTTGCAGTTCTTTGCAAGTATAAATAGCAGCAGCAGCTAGCTGTAGCATTTCCAGTGCAGCCAGGGTCATTTAAAATAATTCAGAATTGATGGTGGTGAAAATAGTGTTTTCATGAATTACTATAAGTTGCTGCAGACCAGAGTTGTTTTAAGATGGCAGCAATCCACTTTGGTCTTGGCCCCATCAGACTAGCAATAAGCTCATCAGTCCTGTCAAAGATAAACTCTACTTCTCCAAAGTTGGGTCAATCAAAGACCTACCTACAACAGGTAAGATATTAATTGTTCATCACTTTTCCACCAAACAGTTCTACAAAAGATCTGAACTATTCCTTGAACTTTACACATCATTAAAGCAACCCAAAACTAAAACATCACTTAACCCTCCTATTGTGTCCTGTTAATTTAGAGGCTTATCTCTGAAAAAAGGTACTTACTTTATGAAATTCCTGACTTTGTTCACACAAGTCATCTAAACAGATCCTTTGTTTTGGAGAATTTTTGTTGTCAAAATGTTTTATTTAATATCTGTAACACCCTTGATGTTCACGGTCAAAAAACGACTGGCAAGTATGTGTGAGAGAGTAGGTGTCTGAAACTGACATAACTTTTTCCCACATTCTCAGATGCATTTTTTTGAGTGGACACACAGAAACACACACAAACACATACATCTTCCCCCCATTTTTTTGGCATATTTAACCTGTAAATGTTGTTGTAGTAAAAAAAATAATTAATACATTATGGTTTTGTAAAATGACTGCTGGGGATAGGCACCAGCTCCCCATGACCTGGAATGGAGAACCAGGTAAAGAAAATGGATGGATGGATGGATGGATGGATGGATGGATGGATGGATGGATGGATGGATTTTGTAAAATCTAAAACAAGTTGTATGAGCTCAGGTAGGAGAGGCATAAGGGCCATAAAAACATTAAAAAAAAATTAAAAAGATTTAAACTGCCACTGGTCATAAGAAAACAAGTTGATAAAAGGATCAACTGCAGCATTAGGTGACAATACATGTATTATTGTTGAATTATAATTAACTATATTTAAGGCAGGTATTTTTGATAGGGAACAAAATGAACACCTTTGGAGGGTTTAGCAAAAGTGGCTAAAAGTTTATGACATAAGACAAAATGTGAAACAACGTCATCTTAAACAATAAACTTAACAGTTCTTATCTCAAACTACAGGTGTTTTTATGTGTGAAGTGCAGCATGATGTAGAGGTCATTTTTAATTTCCTTAATATTTATATAAAAGCTTTCACATAATTTTTTTTTTATGACTATAACGCTATTCACTTCCTAGAAATGATCTCCAGCTGTGAATGTTTTCTTTGTGAGTTCATTGATAACAGTGGGGGAGAAGTGGATGGAAGCATTAATAGATTAGATTTTTATTTTCATTAAGTTTTAATCTCAGACAGGATGTGGGTGTAGCTATGTGTGGAGCCCTCATTGTCTGTTTCAGATAAACCCGACACCAAAGGTAGTATTGGACTCCATCCATCGTTACGCTCTCTTCCTCAGAGACGCTGGTGAAGCTGGAGACGGACCAAGCTTCCCTGATGAGCAGCTGTGATAAACCAAGTAGGTCTGCATCGAGTTACCGTCAGGGTTCCACACCCATCCTAGGGTGTTCTACTCAGAACGGGCCAAGGACAATCTTCAACGCTCACTAATGGACCCATTAAATAGTGCATTAAACGGTGGGAACTTCTCTTTAAACAATCTGATTACTCCATTTGTTTGCTCTGTGGTTTGTGGCTTTAAATAGTTACCTTTCTCCTCCTCTCATCCTTTTTTATCAGTTAAACAGAGTAAATAATTCATATGTTAGTATCTGAACATCATTTCAATGATCCATCAGTCAGTTACTCTTTTGCCATAAAGTTACCAGAATCATTTATTCATAAAGCATCCCTTAATTAGGGCGGCTGTGGCTCAGTGGTTAGAGCAGTCATCCTCCAATGAGAGAGTTGGATGTTCAATTCATGGCAGGAGTCACATGTCAAAGTGTCCCTGGGCAAAACACTGAACCCCTAATTGACTCTAATGTACCCCATAGGTGTATGAATGGAGTTTAAAGTGCTAATTAGTCTCTATAGACTGATTTATTCAGGTTAGCTATGTAGAGATGTGGTAGAGTGCTGTGTGGATGGGGAAATGAGGGCAGATTGTGTTGTAAAGCACTTTGAGTGGCCTGGTTGGCTAGAAAGGTGGTATATAAGTACAGTCTATTTATTATTTAATCTATGAAAAATGTAAATATGAAAATAACCCCCCTTGAACTTAAAGTAAAGTTGCCATTCAAGTTATTTCCATGTAAAATTAAGCTTTAGAGCCCTAAGGGAGACAAGCATAAACTGAGCTAAGGCGAACATCTGAACTAACCTAACTTGCAGTCTTATTATTGCTTCTCTTTATGCTTATCAATTGTTTATTTTGTTGCAGACATTTCATCAAGTGTCTCTGGAACGCACGTGTCTAAACCTGTGTGACGTTCGTCCAAGCTGGCCCACATCCTCAAGCTCCAGATAGCTTATGATCCGTAGGAGTAAAGAGTCAGACAGGCGCTCCAGATAATCATAATGGCCTTGGCACAAAACTTTGGCGAACTCCAAGATTTTAGGGCCAAAAACCATGCTGACCTCAGCTGAAAAGAAACCAGTTCTTTATCCACAGGAACGTTCACAGGGATAACCAAAGAACCATGAACACACGCTTCAGTATGAAGTTCTTACTCTGTAAACAAGTGTCATCCAAGAAGTCGAGGTGAGATTCCCTCTCCTCCCCTGGCTTGGAGTATCTGTCTACGGCTCTCGGAGAGATCTTCCACCATCTCCATATCACCTGGAGACAGACAATACAAAACTGCTCTTATAAACAGGAAGAAAAAGCACGCTTTCACCGTTTTACATGCTTGTCAAAGAGTTAACACTCATATCCCCACTGCAGTATCCATCCATCCATTCTCTTCCGCTTATCCGGGGTCGGGTCGCGGGGGCAGCAGCCTAAGCAGGGAGACCCAGACTTCCCTCTCCCCAGCCACTTGGGCCAGCTCCTCCGGGGGAATCCCAAGGTGTTCCCAGGCCAGCCGAGA
>NC_051449.1:21996376-22040992 GCF_001649575.2 Kryptolebias marmoratus
TATGAACAGAATCGGTGACAAAGGGCAACCTTGGCGGAGTCCAACTCTCACCGGAAACGAGTCCGACTTACTGCCGGCAATGCGGACCAAGCTCTGACACCGGTCATATAGGGACCTAACAGCCCGTATCAAGGGGCCTGGTACCCCACTGCAGTATTTACCTATTAAAACAGACACAAACAATTTGATGAATGAAGCAAATTCAGCTCAAAACGGATCATTTGATGAACATCTATGTCTGATTAACTGAAGCATAAAATGACTTCAAATCAGCCAACTATACAGGTACAGAGCTAAAGTTTGGGGTGGTAGTAGCCGAGAATCATCCCCAACCTTTACTCTGACCAATAACTAATTACTGGAGGTGAAAAAAATAATATACTCAAGTAAAAGTACAGTTACGCTGTTAAGATGTTTACTCAAACTTTTACTCAGGTGACTGATGACTGTTCCACTTTGGAACTGGTATCCATAGCCATTCTTTGCAATCATCTGGCTGAGGGGGTTCAGGCCAATGCAGAACAGGAGTGGGGACAAAGCATCACCTTGGTATATGCCACATTTGATGCTGACTTGTGCAGTTGGCTTTGAATTGACCTCTAGAGTTGTCTTCCACATTCCCATTGAGTTCTCAATGAAGGCTCTTAGTGTCCTGTTGATGTTCTACAGTTTCAAGCACTCCAGTATCCAAGTGTGGGGCATCGAGTCATAGGCTTTCCTGTAGTCAATCCAGGCAGTGCACAGGTTTGTGTGTCTGGTCTTACAGTCTCGAGGTACAGTTCTGTCAACCAGTAGCTGGTGCTTGGCTCCCCTGGTGTTGGTGCCAATTCCCTTCTGTGCCTCTCTCAGGTATCGACCCATGTGCCTATTCATCTTAGCCACTATGATGCCTAATAGGAGCTTCTATGTTGTACAGAGGCAGGTGATTGGCTGGTAGTTGGAAGGAATTGCCCCTTTCTGGGGGTCTTTCATGATCAGTGGGTCAACCACTCAGGGTGGGTCTCTTCCATCAGTAGCTGGTCCATTTGTTCTGTTCATTTGTCCTGCTAGACCTTCATGGAGAGCAGTTAGTTTCTAAGATCTGAACGCACCAATCTCTCAGAGATGTGTTCAGATCTTAGATCACGTATTCATAATCATTTTGAAGGCCAATAGTTTTTGAGTGTCCCTCAAATAGCTAAGTAAACTTTAAAGCAAGCTAAACACACTGCAATCAGATGGATATATATTTTATTTACAGTAATTTTTTTAATTATATACATGTGTGTACATATATATATATATATATATATATGTGTGTGTGTGTGTGTGTGTGTGTGTGTGTGTGTGTGAACAAAATTGGTGAAGAGACATATAATTAGCAAAAGTATTTAATTTAAAGTGATTTACTAAAGTGCTAATTTAAAGGTTTCCACACCATGAACCAAATGTGATTCAGTTTAGCTTGGAGAGGCTCAAAAAAGCTTTGATTGAAGCCAGTGTGAGTAAATGTGACCTGTGTGAGCTCTCGCTGATTCCCAGTAAACACAAAGGGTCTGTGGCTTTCTGTTAATTTTCTGCTGTTCACCTATGATAAACAGATCGCAGCGTGCTTCAAACTACTGTTTGAGGTTTACTAAGTTAGCTATTCAGGCCTACAGAAACACACCTACCTTCGTTTTGCCCAATAACAATGCCATTGTTAATTAAATTTAAAAAAAAAAAAACAGTGCTCACCTGTGACCTGGTGACAGAAAAATGATAAAAGTTCGTATTGGGCGGAGGACCCCGTCCAGAGATGTCAAACAACGGGTCTGTTAGAAGGGACGCCATGTCAGAGTTTGGCTGTTGTCATGGCAACAGCCGCGCCGTTTGGCTGCACTCCATTTGGTGCCCGGCTGACAGAGCGGCGAGCAAGAGGCGTATCTGCCGATCACATCCTTTACGGGCTCTTCCTTATTCAGTAGGTGGTTTATTATTATTTTGTCTGTATTTCAGATGCATGCTGTCAGCTGTTACTAATATGATAAACTTAGATTGCTCTGACAGCTCATCCCAGTTTTCATCACTTCTAGCCGGGTTGTAACCCGGCTGACTGAAAGGGAATGCACCCAGCGTGACTGTTCTGTAAGGAGTCATGTTTCCTAAAATAAATTAGAGTTATGAACTCAAATTGTTTCAATTTTTACCTTTGAGTAAAGCAAAAGAAGTGGACACATTTATTGAATTTTAAATAAATAATTCAAAAATTTAAAATAAAAACAAAACCCTCCTGATATAAAATACTTTTGAAATAGGCATGTCAAAGCACTGTTTGCTTTTAGAGACAATAAAGTCAGTTTTTCCTTTATCCCCCCTCTTAGTTTCTGCAGTCACGTCCTGTTTAACACCTCTTGAGTTGGTTTATGTTGACTCAGTGACTGGATCTGTCAAATTTGGTTCTTAGATAATTTGTTTTCTGGGCTTTCAGCGGGTAAGATTACTGAAACTGTTTATTTTACATCAAAATATCAGAAATCACTCCTGTCACATATTCAGACGGGGTTGAAACTCTCCAACAATGAACACAAGAATCTGTCTAGACCCCTACGATATGCTAATGTTTATTTTGTAACATGCTTATCTACATCTAACTGCTGGAATAAACAAATACCACTTCAATATTGTAGTTAAAAATCTTTTAATTTATTTATACATATATTTATATATGTACACACTTACCTATTCTTGTAAAAACAAGAAACACATTTGTCAAATTCATTGTTAGTCATGGGTGGCACAACAGAGACCCAAGTTCTCCCGAGTCATGGGTTAATCCAGTAATTTTTGTAATCCCTGAAGTCCCGTTCTTGTCCTTTGCCTTGTTTTAATAGTTTCCCACAGTTTGCTCTTCTTTTCTGACGTTTTTAATAAAAAGGCAGAGAAGGGGAAAGGTGTTAAGGGAGGACAGCGACACGATTGACTGCTCACAAATTTGGATTTTAAATGTTGAAGTTGTTTCGCTTCAAAAAACAAGCCATCCTCCCCCTGGTGGATCACAACTTTTTATGAGGTAGCCCAAAGTGGACTGTAAGCCTGAAGCTTTTATTAACAGTCTTCCTGATTTCTTTTTTTATTCATAGAATATAGGAAACATCTGAAGTATTTCTCTGACAACTAGAAGAACTGAGGTTACTAGAGTATACTAAACAATTTTATCAATGACTTATAAATTAGTTAAAGTAAAACAAAAGCACTTTTAAGAGCCCTCTCTCCTTGCCTTTCCTGTTTGTGCTCAGACATGCCTGTCCCTTTACCTGGACAGAGCCAGCTCCTCTCATAATTCAACTCATTGTAGTGTCAAATCCAGATTTAGCCTAGCCTTCTTTCCACAACCTCACGTACACCAACAGTATTTATAATGTTGTCTAGTAGACAACCTGCTCCAAAAGTTACATTTAAAATGTGGATGTGGTAGCTTTGGGTTGAGTTTCATCTTTTAGAAACAGAATTCAAGCTATGTGGTTTTACATAGGAACTTCTTGTGCTGATATATTAGCAATGGGCCTTTAGAATAAACTAAAATCCCTTTATGAAAATGAAACCCCTGCCTAATCATGGCTGCCCTAATCCACTGTGGATTTGAATAGAACCCTGTTATTAGTTTTCTGTCTGTACTTTCTAGTGTTTAAGATTCTTTTTTAAATACAAGGTTTGAAAATAAGCATCCTTGCTAAATTCAGTCCTCAATATACATTACATGTACTTATTTGTGATTACAAATGGTGATATGCACCAAGCTTACAGTTATAACAAAAAAATAAAAAGCATATAATAGTATATAGTCCAAACAGTACATTTCCCCCACAAATGTCCCTTAGTCTTTAATATATTCCTTTGTACTCCTTCATAGTGTTGTAAACTTTTATGAAAAAACAAAATAGAAGTCTTTAAGAAATGTACTGCCACTAATGGCATGACGGAACAGGTGCGTTGAGTATGTGCTGCATGCTGCCCTCTGGTGACAAAAACCAGGAGCTGTGCTACAGGAAGGGGTTGGTGGATGAACTTCCTGAAGGGAACGACCCAGCTGGCGCTCCTGCCTGAACATGGGGGAAAAAAAACAAAAACAAGTTGAGGTTTTTCACACTGACTTGAACACTGGTGTAGGAAGAAAATTCTTTGACAAAAAAAAAATTATAAAAAAAGGCCAAAGAAAGTCCACCCTTTTTTAGTACTAAAGTTTTACAGATCAGGACTTAACAAAAACAATCTGGTCTTACCCAATATATAAAATTATTCAAATCTCAAGTGTACAAAAGAAAAACACAACAGGTTCCACTTTATCATTATTTATTAAACAAAAATGAAGCCAGAACAGTTTTTCACAAGGTTTTTCTAAGTCCACTCCCTGATCCAGCAGCTTCAGCAGTAACTCTCAGTAGTGGTTTTCTGTAGGACTTTATCAGCCTCTTACATGGCTGTGGAGGAATGTTGGCCCACTCTCCTTTTCAACGTTACTTTAGTTCATTGAAGTTTGCAGATGCTTGCTTCTACACAGTTCTCTTAAGGTCCCATCACAGCATTTCAAATCAGGCTGAGGTCTAGACTGGACCATTACAGCACCTTGATTCTTTTCTTTGTGAGCCGTTCTGTTGTAGATCAGCTGCTGTGTTTGGGATCATTGTTCTGCTGCATCATGACCCAGTTTGGTCCAAGCTTCAGCTGTCAGACAGATGGTCTCACATTTGACTCCAGAGTCGTTTGGTCTGCAGAGGAGATCATGGTTGACTCAAGGACTGCAAGGAGCCCAAACTATCAGCCTTCCACCACCGTGCTGACAGCTGGTATGAGGCGTCTGTGCTAACATGACGCTGTGTATTATAGGTAAATCTCTCTGCTTTGGTCTCATATGTCCAAAGGATATTGTTTCAGGAGTCTTGTGGTTTGTTTCAGATGCAACGTTACAAACCTAAGATGTGCTGCCATGTTTTTTTATTTTGTTTTAGAAAGAACAAGCTTTCTACTGCCATCCTTCCAAAAAAGCCACTTTAACAATCAACATGCTAATTTGTAGAGATGACTGAGATCTAGCTCTCAACCAGAAGGTCAGGCCCTGCAATGCTCAGATTCTACAAGCAATTGAAATATGGGGTGTATTTAGTTTTTCACACAGTTTTGTTTTCCATTTTGGCTTCTAAGTTGAATAAATGATGACCTGGTGCAATCTGTTGAGTGTTTTTGTACCCTCAAGGAGGGATCAGAAAAAGTTTAGAACCTGTTAAAAATCAGATTCTTTTTATTGTCTTGGTACGTAAAACCCTTGGATCAAGAGGGTGGACTTTTTTCTTTTCTTTGCAATGACTGAAATCTTTCAGTAGGAGCTGTTTCTTCTAATGACAAAAAAAAAAAAAAAACAGGACGATGCATGCTCACCATAAATGGGTTATTAGACATGCCAGGAACAGCCATGGGCTGCCCAAAGGGCGTAATCGAGGGCTTGTTCTGACCGTAGACTGGGAATGCAGGGCCTACGGGTGATAAAGGGAATTGGGATCATGTAACTGAGTCACAGATATAAATAAATTTTACAACAAGTGACATTATCATGGTTAACGTGAAGAAAATTCTAGGGGAATAGGGATGTACATAAGAAAGAGAAATCAATAAGACAGTAAAACCCCAGCGTATTAGATTGCATTCAGGCATAAACAGAGCTTTACGAGTCTTTCCAGATTAGTTTGTGTATCTGGACATGAACAGAACCCTAAAGCTTTGTACCCTGAATGCAACCTATCATAACTGTGCAGTAGCTGCCAGTATTAGGTCATGTTTCAGCAAGACTTCACTTTATTCGTAAATTCAAAGGGCCATTGAGTAGATACAAAAATACAGATCATGGCAGAAAACTTAATGGCCTTAATGGAAAGGGTTTTAAATTCATGGCAGGTAGTGCACAGGTGCGACAGGAGAGGGGTGGGGCACTAACCATTAGACTGAGGGTGATAGGCCCCCGGCTGAGTGTAAGGGACGGGGACCTGGCCGGGGAATTGCTGCTGGAAGTTTCCGCTGAAACTGGTCGGGAGGCAGTAGGAAGACACATTCCCAAAGCCGGCAGGCATGCTCATAGAGCCAGTACCAAACGAGGCTACAAGACACACACATCATGTGTGCACAGTGACAGCACACACATACAACACACACACAGAAATACTTCAGATACTTTGGCGTATCATATAACTACTTGTCAATGTAACTGAGTTACATCAAACTTACATTAATGTCTAAGTAACCACATGGATTAATGAGTACCTAAGCGTACTCACCTGCAGCTGGAGCTCTGCCGTTGGCCTGGAATGGGTTGGTGGCCATCTCCGGAGCTATCGCTGCGGCGACAAAAGGGTTTGTGGATGGCACAGCTAGGTGAAAGAGTCACAAAATGAGCCATTAAGATACAAGTAATAATGTGCAAAAACTGTATTTTTAATCTTGTAGTCATCACTGAAATAGTAACGAACCACCTCCAAAGCCAGGCTGCATGCTGGCTAAAACGGGTTGATTCTGAGCTGGTGATGAGCTGAGAACAGGTCCAAATAGGTTCCTGTGGAGAAAATGATGCCATAAAAAGTTCACAAATCTATTTAATAAATGATTTTTTTCAAAACACACATTCATGCAGGCATTCTCATCAGCATCACCAGGAGAGCAAAATGTATGGAGACAGATACTGAATGAAAAGGCCATGTGTAAAAAAGGAAGCTGCTGCAGAGCATCTCTGCAGGTGTGTGTGTGTGTGTGTGCGTGTGTGTGTGTGTGGTGGTCTCTCACCCTTGCACACTGCTGCCTGTGGAGACAGAGGAGCTGAGCTCATTGTCCAACTCAGCCAGCGCAGCATAGCGGTCCTGTGTGCTCTTCCCCGTCTGGGACTGAGCAGCCACGGCACCGGACATAGATGGAATCGGCACTCCTCCCCCTTTCAACAAATATCACCAAATAAAAGAGAATCAGAAGTTTGTGTTCACAATGATGCTACTCATACTAATTCAAAGGAGATAGTCTTTAGATCAGATTCCTACTTAAGGGTGGGCAATATTTCAAATATAAACATTATATTGCACGTTAAAGTTAAAAGCTGAATAGAAGCTAGCGAGCGTTCAGTTGGTAAATCAATAGATGAACAACTTGTTTCTGGAAGAGTAAAACAGAGCTGCATCTATCATCCAAGAGTGAATCAGATTCCTTAAGGAACACTGGACAGACAGGGCTCTATTTTTAGGATTGATAGTTTTTTTATGCTGAGGGATTTGAGCAACACACAGCATTCCTGATTTAAGAAGTTTATGGATGTCAGCTCATTACCATCAAAATGACTCTGGCTTTCTGAAATATACTAATCACCTTACAATGTAACAAAAGGAGGAAGAAAAGTACATTTTCTGAGAAAACAGGTGGATGTGAACTGCTGCACGGCTGACTCACAGATATTTAGTCATGGCAGCTCCTGCTATTGCAGAGTAATTGACAAAATGGTTGTTTTAATGTTTAATTACCATATGTAAGAGAATCTGCACAAAGGGGATTGTCAGGAAAGAGATGGCTGTTTGGGAACACATCCCTTTTATTAACATTTTGAAAAACAAGTTACCAGTACATATTTGCATAACTTTTCACGTATATGTACGAGTACCGGTAATTAAAAGTACGAAACATTTACTGTGCTGTTTAAACGAGTAACAAATGTATTGTGACAATAACCTACAGCACACCAGAAAAATATAATCGGCCTACCTTTTGGGCTAAGGTGCAGTAAGAAGAAAAGTCAGTCATTCGTACGGCACTACTTTGCCTGGCGGATGGACGTGTGACCAACATAACACTCTTTCCCCCCATGACTGTGTGTCTGATCACGTGCCCTTCCGCCAGGCAAAGTAGTGCCGTACAACCCAAAACAAATCCTCTTACAATATCACAGAAATCATGAAAAAATCCATAGAAAAGCCGCACGAGACTATAAGCCGCAGGGTTCAAAGCTTGTGCAAAAAGTAGCGGCTTGTAGTGTGGAAATTACGGTAGTATCAAACAAGGAATGACTGTCAGAGAGCCAAGGCTTGTGAGCGATGCTTCACCACACATTAAGATATAGTGTTGATTTAAACAATAACACAGTGACTACAGTCAGATATGAACATATTGTGATATACAGACATGGACAAATTTGTTTGAACCATTTTGTTAAAGAAAGAAATCCCCTCCAAGGTCACTCAAATAACTTGAAACTGTCAAAAGTAATAAGAAAAGAATTAAATGACTACTGAAAATCCGTCACTGCTTCATAATTTGGTTTAACAGAATTATTAAATAAAATGAAAAATACTAATGAAACTGGCCTAGACAAAAAGGATGGTGCTTCTAGAACAGATTGAAACTAATTTTCCCAATTTGTTAAACTCAGGTGTGTCCTGTAATCGGCATCACAGGTGTCTTCAGTCCTGTAATCAGTCAGTCTGCCTGCTTAAAGGGTGAAAGTAGTCACAGGGCTGTTTGGTATCATGGTGTGTACCACACTGAACATGGAGCACAGAAAGCTGAGGACAGAGTTGTCTCAGGAGCTTAGAAAGACAATGATGGACATCATGTTAAAGGTAAAGACTATAAGACCGTCTCCAAGCAGCTGGATGTTCCTGAGACTACAGCTGCTCAGATTATTCAGAAGGTTAAGGTCCACAGGACTGGAGACAACCTCCCTGGACGTGGCTGCAAGAGGAAAACTGATGAGAAACTGAAGAGATGGATAATACAAATGGTAACTAAAGAGCCCAGAGCAACATCCAAAAAGGTTAGAGGTGAACTCCAAGGTCAAAGGTCATCAGTGTCAGATCACACTATCAGTCCGTTTGAGACAAAATGGACTGAATAGAAGATAACTGAGGAGGACAGCAAATCATAAAAAAGGCATATTGAGAAGTTCCAAAGCTTCTGGGAGAATGTCCTTTGGACAGATGAGACAAAACTGGAGCTTTTTGGCAACAAGTCCCATCAGCTCTGTGTTCACAGAGCTAAAAATAAAGCTGTCTTGAAAAATGAAGGCATCTCATGTTTGTTCAGGGTCCAATGAAATCTCAAGACTATCAAACATTCAGGAGCTAAATGTTCTGCTCAGTGTCAGAAAGCTTGGTCTCAGTCACAGATCATGGGTCCTCCAACAGGAGAATGACCCAAAACACAAACCTAAAAACACCAAGAATGGCTCAGAACCAAACATTGGACTGTTCTGAAGTGTCCTTCTGAGCCCTGATCTTAATCCTGTTGAACATCTGTGGAAGGAGCTGAAACCTTCAAACCTGAGACAGATGGAGCAGTTTGTTCAGGAGGAGTGGACCAAAATACCTGTGGACAGCTGAAGACGTCTCAGAGAGAGGGACAGAAATCACCTGACTGCTGTGATTGTCTCAGAAGGTTATGGTACCATCCTTTTTGTCAAGACCAGACTCATTGAACCAAAATTCAAAAGCAATAACTGATTATTATTGGTTTATTTTTAATAGTTATTTTTCCTTTTTATTACCTTTGTCTGTTTCAGGTTATTTCAGTGGTGTTTTTGTTTTATTTCTTTAATAAAAGGGTACAAACAAAACTATCTGTGTCTTTATGTCATATAGTATAATAAACCTCCAAAATTTTGCATTAGCGTAAGGTCATATTGCTCAGCCTACCACTAAGATCTGATCTGCTTCAAGTGGCTGATCTTCTTAGCACTTGGCTTTAACAAAATCTTATCAAGGACAAAAGTGCTGTTACCGCTCATCCAACATCCCAAAATACAGAGAAGACTTGTCCCATGAGCACAGTTGTTAGAAAATAAATAAAACACTGAGGTAGGTGTGAGTATGTGTGGGTAGGATGGAAGGATGAAGATGGTGGGGATGGTGGTACCTGATGAAAAAGACTTTGAGGGAGGTGATGTGCTCAGATGGGATGGAACTGTAGTGTTTCCAAAAGCCTCAAAGTTGGCAAAGTTGGTATTAGAATTACCCTGAGGAGCTGAAGCCGAACAGGAGGGAAACATAACATAAAAACAGGAATGTCGAAACAAAAACAACGGCAGGGAAATGAATGGTGATGATGATGGGGGGGGGGGAACCAAAACCAAACAAATGAATTGTGATCAACTTGATCTCAATAAAATATTAGACTTACCTGACTGGCTTGGAAAATGTGCAAAATTGGCAAAGTTAGAAGAGGTGGCAGTTTGACTCGGTGGAGCAGCAAAAATGTCTCCGCCCAGGTCTGACAGCAAGTCAAACTTCTTCTCCTGAGCAGCACCGTGAGCCTGGGAGCGACCCAGACCTGGAGACTGAAAGGAAGGACAGGACAGAAAGCTGTTTTCGACAACAAAATAAATATTAATAATTTTTAAAAAAATTTACTTTAGTAGAGGGAGTGAAAGTCGGCGTGTTTTACTACCTGGCGCAACGGTGTTTTATTGAGCTGGAGGGTTTTCAGGGGATGGACTTCTGGGGTGCTGCCGGTGCTGCTTGCTGAAGAGCCAGAGACGGAGGCCTGAACACTTGCTACTGCCCTCGCCTGGTCCGGAGGAACATACCTGGACATTCAGGAAGGAGCACCAACACAAACAATGAGACAGTTTTAGTTTTAGGCCAAGCTGTGAAAATTTTAGTTGCAATAAATGACTGAAGCCATTTACTGTTCAGGTGCAAAGCAAAGACGATGTTTAAAAAATAAAATGCATCAAAACATGCAGTTCAATCAGGTATAGTGTGTTAGGACTCCTGGTAGTAATACATTATAAAGTGTGGACCAATCCACAAAAACCTTCTGCATACACAACAATGAGATTTTGTTGACACAAGTGAGAAAATCCAGCCCTTTTTGGAACTCTGTAGGCGTATTTCACAGGAACTATATCAAAAGTTTAAATGGGTCACAGAACGTTGGACTTCACACGACTGTACTGGTATCTTTTTTCAGTTTTTACACAATCACAGCTTAAGTAAGGTTAGTTTTGGAGATTTGACCACAAAATGCTCAACTTTGTGTAATGATAATGCCACACATTAATGTCTGAGCTGTCTAAACTTTACAAAAATGTTGGTTTGCAAACTGTTTTTACTCTCACAATCTATAGTTGAAACACCAAAACGTAGCCATTGTATCTTCTTCCACTCTAAGAGTCTCTCACGGCTACAGGACTGATGGTTTTCTCTCAAATGTTCTCACTGACTTCTACTGTATCTGAGCTCAGAAGGGTGTTAGGGTTAGGGTTAGACATTAAAATTTACACGTGCTTTTTTACACTTCTTCTGCAGTTTATACATCTAAACATCTGCATCTTATCAGCTTAGAGTGTTACAAAAGAAGGTCCTAAACTAATGCTGGGCTTTAGAGGAGAAAGTGGATGGGTGTTGGAGTTTTGGTTAGTAGCTGCATTATTACCTTTTACAATTTCATCATAAATTTCTAATTAAATTTCTCCTTCTGTTGTGTGTGTATAAGAGTTGTGCTTTCTTTCAGCAAACTGCAACAAATAAAATGGTGTATGAACAATTTAGAGACAGAGAGTTTGCAGTGTGTGGTGTCAAAATGAAACATATTGTTATGAATTTCTGGCAAAGAAACATAACGGTTTACTCTCAGCGCTATTCTTCCTCACATCAGAGTCGATCGTTACAAAACAACACTGTTATGCCGGGAACTTAGATTTGCTATAACTCTGAAGGTTTTACTGCCCAAGAGTTGCTCATGTGTGAGATTTTTTTGTTGTTGTTTTCAACCATAATAACTCACAAATATCTATCCACAGGAAGAACAAAAGAGATAAAATAGAATCCTAAATGTAGAAAAGCCAGTTAATGTTACCATCTTTTCTTCTCGTATTTTTCCTGAAGGAACTCTTTTACTTTCTGTGGTTCTCGGAAATCTGGAACAACTGATGTCCTGTCGTCATAGAGGCCCAACCAGATGTGTTTACAGACCTATGGGAAGAGGGGGGGGAGGGGGGGCACAAGAATGAGGGGAAAGGTAGAGGATTAAGGTGGGGGGTGAGGTGAGAGAAAGTGGAGGAGGCGGGCAAGGAAAGGAAGTGGAGGAAAAAAAGAAGGGGGGGGGGAGGAATGTCAACAAGTAAGCATGTGGAAAAGTACACGATCACAAGTGCTTAACGTTCCAGATGAGGTCGTCAAATGTGCCCTGTACCTCATTGCCGTGTTTCTGTAGGAAGTCTATTTCCTGCTGTGTGAATGTGGTCATAGAGATGGACTTCACTCTGTGTGGGGGGTTCAGTCCTCGCCTGTGGGTGCAGGAGGACAACGTTAGCTAAACAAGTAACTCAGGGCTGCTCCTGGTCAAAAACACAAATTACACACTGCATTCAGATTAAATACTTCTGCGAGGGAAGCATTTTCAGCAAGGCGTCACGCTGGGAATGACTCTCAGCTTCTTCCACGCCAGATTTTAGCTCAGTGTCTCTAAAACTAACTGAATTACAGCCATCTTTGTGTTGGCTAAAGTCAAGTTGCTGTGACGGCCATCTTGAATAGGGACAACTACAAAAAGTAATCAACTGTAGATGTGCATCCCATGATTATTACGGAACGTTTCAGTAATATCCACTCACTGATTCACAAGTTATTTTGCTCACAAAACAAACAAAACTGACAGTTAAATCTGTTCAGTGATTTAAGAGATATTTTAAATTAAACAATTTTATTCTGTAAAATTACCATTTACAGAAAAATAAACATTAAGCGTCATGGCTGGTTTAACGTTTGACAAGTTGCATAAAGTATACATTATTGGTAAATGATCTGCAAATACATAGGACCTCAGCTAGGTTTCCCAAATATTTGACAATGTGTTTTTCTTTCATATATAGCTGCCATTAGGAGAAACCTGGGGTTACCATCTTTCATTTTCAAAGTGAAAACAAACAAAATAGGTAAGATTTTTCAGAAATTTAGACTATTGATTTTCTAGAAAATAGATAGGGAAAAGGTCTGGAAACATGTTTTTCCATAGGTTTTTTTTTCATTCATACTTGTCCAGACCTGGAAAATATTAAAAACAAATACCATACTTCGACATACACTTTTGAAAATGGGTTCCGGAGAGAATAAATCCTAAAACACCGCCCTGTGCTTTTGTGCAGACGGACAAAACTTAACCTTTTGAACCCAATGTCACAGTTCCACCTCCTGCATAACCTTCAACCTGAGCATGATAAACAGAACGACAGGTTACATGCTTTCATTTGTTGTTCAACTAAAGAAAAATATTTGTATCCTGGAGCACTTCAGTGAGCAGACAAAACTGATGCATTGGATAGAGCAGAGCAAAAACCCCTTATTACACCAAATAATCTAAGGCCAAAAACGTTTTTATCACTTTATTGAATTGTCAACAGTACTAGGAAGTATATGTTACAGAAAAAGATCTATAATATACATCAAGTATACATTTAAAAAACAGGGAAACTGGGAATAATTTTAAAGGATCGACCCATGTGTTTAAAGAACTAAGCCTGATATGCCTTGAACATTGTGAGGAAAACTCTTCTGTCCAGCCGTCCCAAGCTAGATACCAAGCCTGGAAAGTTTCTGTGTATCTGGACTGACGTGGCTCCAAGTCAGCACTGTCCTGCATATTTGTGGTTTTGCATTTTATTGTGACACAAAGTAGAAGTACCACTTTTTCATCCGTGTTTTTGCTCCTGTAATCACCATCCTCCTCTTTTTCTTCTTGTTGTGTTTAGCCTTTGTTCCCAGTGTGAAAGCTTTATGCCCCACGCGGCCTCGTTTCCTATTTCTGGTGTATTTTTGTGACAGCGCCACATGCAGGCTGGTATAGTTACTACAGTATTTTGTGTCACTTTCTGCCTTTCCTTGTGTAGGCATTTTTAGAAACTGTGGCAAATTTATAAGAAACGACAACAACAAAAAATGGTTTTGAAAAAATAGTATTTCCATGTGAACAAGGTATGTTTTGTGGATGCCACTGTATTTACAGTGTAAAATAAAACTTTTTTTTTAAATTAAAAACTCTTAATTGATTAACATGAAGTTGTCATGTTTAAACTTTTGTTTGTGGATTTATTTTAGACATCTGGCCTTCTTCACACTGAAAGACGACACCGCCGCAGCGATAAAAAATAAAAATCATTCAGAACGTGGATGGTCTTTGTCGGATCTTGGTCCTCAGGGGCAAATTTAGAACACAGTGCACTTCACATTTCATGTGATGGAGTGTGATAGGTTAACAATGGTTCTGAGCATGCACAAAGCGCCTGGAGCAAGGTCATGGTGGTTTATTATAGTGGTGGCAGAGGATCTGGGTCTGGGTGGAGTGTGGTGGCAGTATATTCATGACCTGGGGTCTGCTCTCTGGCATGGTTTGATCATCAAGAATTTGAAGCAGGACTTGCTGACCTCAAGCCTAGGCTAAAACCCTGATTGTGACAAGGTCATGAAAACAATCTAGTGCAGACGTGATGCTCTTCGCTACATCCTGACGCGATCAGAGAAAGTCGCATCAGAGATACAGAGCGTAGTGAGAGCGCTTTGAGCATCTCAGGGATGCAAACAAACTACAGGAAAACCCATTTGGTGAGCACTAAGAGTTTAGCAGCCTTTACACTGAAGGTGGTTTTCCTAATTTGCTGCAATCAAGACCCATTCTATAAGGGCGTAGAGAGTAGCAGGTTCTCATTCGGTGTGAAGGGGGCTGAAATAATGTTGTAGCAATAGTTGCAAGTATGCAGGGTCAGTGACACACATAGATCATACAACACACGCCGCGGTGCAGCCAAATGCTTAAAGAGGTGACCCAAATGGAAATGGCCTGGGTATAAGAACTGCTTGAATACAGCGTGTGATTTTCCTCACAAATTCAAAATAAAAAAGACAGATGAGAATTACACACACAAAACAACAACAACAAAAAAAATCAGATATAATATACCAAATAAGAACAAAAGCACTGAGTTTATCACTGTTCAGTAATATGTGGAGGCTTCTTGAATTATCTTAAGTTGGTTTATTATTCATAATCTATGTTTCATTTTATCTTTTAAAAAACACACGAGTCTATCCTCCTTGTTAGAGTATCAGTATACATTTTATCATAGAACACTGATGGCTCTATTTGCTTTACAAGCCGTTCTGTCCTCAGTGCTTTCAGAGATAAGTAATATGAAGGCTATTTTCAAGATAAAGGAATGAAATCTTCTCTAAAGCAAAATTAAGACAAGCTACTAATAAAAGGTAGCAAATGCATTTACCATTCTGGAGGAAACCCATCTGTATCTAGAGACTTATCAGCTTTTATGTTTGGGATAGCCTTATCGTTTTCTCTTGTTTCTGGTGAAAACCAGCTTATCTTCAGCCTCTCCGAGCACAGGGAGGTGCAGAATTTACCAACTCAAAAACAGTACATCTGTGAACCTGGCCTTTATATGCTGTTTTAAGGCATTTCATATACTCAGCAGATGATTGAGAATCTTTTTTAATTGGTGTTCTCTAATTGTTTTTGAACCTCCAGGCAAGTAATTGTGCTGCCTTAGGACCAACATCCTAAGGAATGACTGTTGTGTTTCTTTCTTTCTCCACTTCTTCACCATGTTCAGATTTATAATCTGCTGTATGATGAGGGATCCAGATTTTCAATATTTGCTTGTTCATCCTTTAGTGACAAAGTTTGGGCTTTTAACTTCTTCAGTCCAGCCATGCTGGAGCTCACCTTTCCTGTTAGAGCAACTTTGGCTGCATCCCATAAAACATCAGGGTTTACATCCGCATCATCAGTGTCGTGCACAGTAAATATACCCATAGTACACCTACCACCAGGCTTAGCCTCTTTTCTGGGGGAAACCCTGCACCATGGTTGTGTGCAGGAGAGCAGGCAGGACTTAAAGCCCCACATCCCTAGTGCACAGACTCCGGTTCCAAAAATAAAACATGGCAGCTCCTATAAACCGGATCCTGCTGGCTTCAACTCTCAACGAGAGAAGACTGAGTGGACTCCATGTTGTCTGCCTGCAGGTCGACCGAAAGAAGTTTTTCTATGGCCAATTCTGATGCTGATCTTTAGAAATCGGGGCAGCTCATGGTCAATTTGCAACAATTTTCTTTTTTGGTGGAGGCTAATATGTATGTACACTTAAAAATATATGTATAAAAGAACATTCTTGCTTCAAAAAATAAAAAAAAATAAATTGTGGCTTACAGTGAGCTGGTTGTAGCAGCTGCTGCTGCTTCTTCATTTTTCTACTTGGTAATTGACTAAGTATGTACCACCATGGCTGTCTGCCAATTTTTAAAAAGTGGCCAACATCAGCCAAATAAAATGAGTCTATCACTATGTATGTCGCTATACCACATATTGCAACACGCATTAAAAACTGATGATACAAGCTTATATTTATATTTGACATAAATGAGCCAAATGACTAAAGCTCTAACTCTAACCCAGGATGAAGGCTGTAGTTTGAGACGAGACGGTTCCATTCGTGACTGAAAACATACGCTCCAGCCTTGGGTCTTCTGTGTCACAACAGCAGACTATAATTGTGCAGCACCTCGAATGAGTTTTGCCCATCGTTTTGCACCTTTTGTTGTTATCTGGTCCTACAGAAAGTTCACTGGTGCCTCTTAAGCAGCCATTATTAGGAATTG
Source organism: Kryptolebias marmoratus (assembly GCF_001649575.2). Classification (NCBI taxonomy): domain Eukaryota; kingdom Metazoa; phylum Chordata; class Actinopteri; order Cyprinodontiformes; family Rivulidae; genus Kryptolebias; species Kryptolebias marmoratus. Next base: position 22,013,020 of record NC_051449.1, read on the forward strand.
GTTAACCTCCTTCCAATCAGGTTTCCACAGGGGCTCTCAAAATATTCTCTGCTGCAGATTTGGTTTTGAGTCGTTTCCATTTGGAGACTCTCATCCATTTGTCTCTCTCCAGTGTAATAGTGATATTTAGCTTGTTAATTAACTTGTAAACAGTAGAAATTTTCTTTTGAGTTCCATTAGAGGGATTCTGAATACCATGGGTCTATATCACTATGGTTGAAACCTATTTATAAGTACATCTGGTGCAAGTTAATGAGCGGCAGACATTCAAAGATGGCAGAAGCTGCTTTCAGGTGATGGGTTTTAAACACCACCGGGTGTACTCCTGACATCTGGAGAGGAATCAGACTCCTATAAGATGAAATATTAACATGTTTTCTGGCTCCAAACTGTCAGTGCAACACCTCCACACCCTGGCTGTGTGTACTGCACAGCTACAACCATGACTGGATGTTTTGTTGCAACACCAGCCTTTGAGTAAAACACATGTGACGCACGGAGAGAAATGTTTGCCTCATCTTGAAGTTTGCTGCCTAATTCCTGGCAGTGATTTCATAATGATGACTTCCTGCTGAAGCCCAGCACCAACTAGTGAGCCAACTACACCCACACACCTCGAGGCATGTCTCTGTTCGCCTTTCCGCCGGTCCAACAAAACCTAAACACTAAGGGATGCGCCACCATGACGCGCACTTTTCCCACAATAAACCAAATGCAGCCGACTTTCGGGGCATGATAACCTGGACGAGCACTGGGCCGAGAGGCGTCCGACACCGAGCAGAACATCTCGTCATGAAGAGGAGATGGAAACAGAGCAGCCTGTCTGTCCCACCGAGCCCAGCCCAGCGGCCTCGGGCTGAACCTCCACGGTACCTGTCCCGACTTCACCGCCGGCTAACGAGCTAACGGGACCGGACCACCATCATGACGGCGGCGGCGCCTCGTCCTCACCTGGTGGGACGACGTAAAACAACAAAAGCCCCAACTTAACTCAAAGGGACACTCACAGGATCCCGGAGCAGGTGGTGCAGACGAAGGAACCCACTGTCATGTTGACATAAGTCGGGCCGCGTTGGTCACAGTCGAAGCATTTCCTATTCGCGGGCAGGCTAGTCATTTCCCGGAGCATCTTTAGATGAGTCTCCTCCTGCTTTCGCTTCGCACTCGTCGCCATGGTGGAAAACAGCGGCTGATATCACCGGGGGAGGTTGGGTTGGAGGGGACCCGGGACAGAGTAGGTGTCTTTTGGGCAGGATTGCCGCGTCTGACGGCAGCGAGAGGAAGGAGACACCTTCTGGGGTTCAGGGGAGAGATTGAGCGACTAACGAACTTCTTCTTCTACAATAAAACGCTGGGAAGCGTGCCCGCCTTTACTGCGCCTGCGCCATCTGTTGGCTTGGAATGGTGCCTGTCACTGATTATGTTATATAGAGATGTGATTATTACAAACCATTTAAATAAATATTTACTCTTAAAGTTGTTTGACTGGAATTGATAAAACTGCTTAATAAAGTGTATACACACACACACAAATGATTAACCAGAATTCAAAAATGAAAAGCTCTTGTATGTCTATTAAGTCCTGGTGTCTGCAAATAAAAATGTATCTAGTTTTTCTATGTCTACACCTGGCAGTCACGGTGGAAATAAAACCCATAGACAACCTGCTCAAGTTACCTTCTGTGCATGCATGACTCATTTTCTACACGTTCTCCTTTCATGTACAGTGTCCCATAAAAACACATTTTTTCAGACTGCAACAGGTCACAAAAACATGACAACCAAATACAAGTGAATGTTATTTAATTCAAAAGTAAAAAAAAAAATCACATAATACATTATTTTCAACACAAAAATGTAAATATTACTTTTGCAAAACTACATTTTCAATGTGTAGATGAAGTCATCTTTTAAAAGACTGTAAGACATTTTACAACCTTTGTACATGATTTAAAATTCAAGTCTTTGGTTTCTGCCTTGGATCTTTCTCACAGCAGGTGCCTAATTGAATAACTGGTGAAGAGACATCACTTGTGTCCAGTTTTGGCTTTAAAAAAGGCCTCCCCAACAGTGACCACACTGTTCTCTTTCATTACCCTCCACCTCCTGATCTGCTTGAGTCAGAGGCTCTGCAGGAAACTGCACGATGCACAAGGAACTGCTCAGTGTCGTGAACACTGCTGTTTGCAGACTCATAATTGGATCACAGATTTGACAAACTCTTAAACACATTATCATGATTATTTTAGTAAAATGTAGGCAGGGAGACGTTTGGAAACAATTCAACAATTTGGAGATGATGACAATACTGTCCCTCTTTTCATCTTCGTCTCTTTTTTGTGTCACCTAATGAAGATGGAACTTCCAAAGGCTATAAAGAAAGAAAGAAAGAAAAGAATCACAAGGCAAGTCACTGAAAGACTCATCTAACGATGTATAACAGGGTTCTTACACAGTTTAAATGTTAAAAATCTATACATTTCTCCGTCAGTTTCAGGGCCCAAATTTTATACTTCAGTCCAAAAGTACTGTGAACTCACTTGGTCCCTCTTTCTGGTAACTCTAAAGAAGTCCTCCATTCGAGTCTGCCTGTTACTTCCTGCTGCCTTCTCCTTTTCCCTCGCCTCCCGCCTATTTTCTCGATTGTCACGAAACGTCTTCATTCGATGACGAACCCTCTCCTCCCTGAAATATACGAGCACAAATGAGGTTTAGGTATGTTGGAATTCCAGAAATTGATGTGAAAAATGTTAGATGGTTTGAGAAAAGGCCGAACCTGATGCGGTGGGTGTGACAGAGGAACCTGACCAGGGCTTCTTCGTCTGGCTCAGTCCAGATGAGTTCAGGAACTGTGATCTGTGGTGCCTCCAAGAAAATCTTCCTTGCCTCTTTGTATTTCCAGAAATGTGGTACAGGATGGGTCTGAGGGCAAGCAAATATTTCTGACTCATTTACAACAATTTATTTTACAACAATGTAGAAACAGCTCAAGAGAAGCTGTGAGCTGTTCATCTAATACCTGTCTATTGACGTGCAAAACCACTTCCTCAATAGTGTGATGCTTCTGGATCAGGCTCAGAGCCCTGCTGGGACCCAGACCAGGTATCTTGTCACAGTAGTCACAACCCAGCAAAATACAGAGGTCAACAAGCTAAAAGATTACAGCAAAAAACAAAACAAAAAAGGAGACAGTTAAATAAATTGCTAAAGATGTTTTCAATGAGGGCCATCGTGTGAAGGGTTCAGTCTTACCTCCTCATGACTAATCTGGAGTTTGTCCAGCAGCTTGGGTAAGGAGTATTCAATGACCTCACTGAGAAAATAAGAGCAAAGTCAACATCAAACCAGGTGAGAAACTTTTCAGTACCGTGCCTCAAATAAAGCAGGACACTGGACTTTTGAAAATACTACTGTACAGGATAAGAAATCTATCAACCAGCTCGTCAACCACAAACACCTTGAGTTACAAATGTGGACAAATTTGTTTGTACCCTTTTGCTAAAAGAAGAAAATACCACAAAAGTCACAAATAACTTGAAACAGACAAAAGTAATAAAATGAAAAAACAAAAATCAACAAATGAGAATCAGTCATTGCCAACCTCCCTGGATGTGACAGCAAGAGGAAAACTGATGACAAACTGAAGAGACGGATAATATGAATGGTAACCAAAGAGCCCAGAGCAACTTCTAAAGAGATTAGAGGTGAACTCCAAGGTCAAAGGTCATCAGTGTCAGATCACACCATCAGTCTGTTTGAGTCAAAGTGGACTGAATGGAAGATAACTGAGGAGGACACCAAATCATAAAAAATCCTGAATTGAATTGACCAAAATGTATATTGAGAAGCTACAAAGCTTCTGGGTGAATGTCCTTTGGACAGATGAGACAAAACTGACGTTTTTGGCAACAAGTCCCATCAGCTCTGTGTTCACAGACTAAACAATGAAACAAAGAAAATAACCTGTACCTACAGAGAAACATGGAGGAGGCCAAACCCTTCAAACCTGAGACAGATGGAGCAGTTTGTTCAGGAGGAGTGGACCTAATACCTGTGGACAGGTGAAGACGTCTCAGGGAGAGGGACAGAAATCACCTGACTGCTGTGATTGTCTCAGAAGATTGGATGAATGTCTGTGTGGATGGGTAAATGAGGGCAGGTTGTGTTGTAAAGTGCTTTGAGTTGGCTAAAAAGGCCCTATAAAAGGACAGTCCATTTACTGTTTTTAAAACAAAACCAACTGCAATCTTAAACAAAGATCTTAAAGTTCTTTATATTGATGATATGGTTGAAATGTTACTAACTGGACAGGGTTGCAGTCTTGGTCACATCATACCCAGACTTTTATGGAAGCAGTCTACCATGGGTCTGTTTTTAAAACAAAGACTTTACAAATTTATAGCAAACTGCATTTATTTTAAGGTCAGATTAGGTTTGGAACCTGGTTAAGATTAGGGTTGGGCTTACCGGGTGAGGGAATGGATAAACAGAAACACAATGCTTGGGGGCACAAAAGCCAGGGTATGAAAAGGAGGTATGATGTGGGGTCATGACAGAGCCACTGCAAGCTGCAGCTACAGGTCCATAAACAGAATAACTTCAAAGATGTTCCAAAATACTTCTTATATAGTTGGTGCTTCATATTCCATAAAAAACTAAAACTTCTCAGCTTCAATGTCTAATAATATTAGGCCACATTTCTTAATTCCTATAGGATATACATGGCTGACCAATCACTAAATTCTGTTTTCAACAGCAGTGCGATTCCAGCTGAAATGAGCTAAATAAAGTTGGAGAATCAGATCTTTCTTTAAAAATTTGCAGATGAACATAATTGCTTATAAGCAGAATTGCATTTCCTCAGTCCCTTCAGTCCACGCAGGTTAGAAATACCATTGTTAAATCCTAAAACCTAATTATATTTAAATGATTTTGCATGTGGTTTTTCTTTGTTGTTAGTTTGCTTTCCAATTTTTTAAGGTCTGAGCAAAACAGCTACAACTACATCAGATAATCTCAGTTTAAAACTCTGGCATGAAAGGTAGCGAGTGATATGCATTCCTTCAAGGACTGCCTTTTTTTCTCTTTATTGCCTTTAATTATTTTATCTGTGGTTTTTTTCTTTTTCAAAAACTCTAAATTGCCCTAAAAATCTGGGTGAATTTGAACGTCTACTGCTTTTGTCTTTTTGCACCCATACATTTGTGGGTACAAAGAGAAGCTGCCTTCCATGGATCTTTTTATACTGACCTCCTCAAAAACAACAGTCAGCGTTTTAATAAAGTTCTTTTTTTTTTAAACAAGAAAATTTTATTAAACTGGGTTTAAAATGTTTGACACGGTGTCCACTGCATACTCCAGACCACCACAACCTTTTAGAACCTTGTTTATAATCATTTTATTAAAGTTCTGCCTGTAAGGTAATATTCATATTTTATAAGTAGCATCTAGTCAAGAGCTGCTTCAGACACCACTGATAAAACATGACATTAAACAAATAAATAAATAAAAGATTTCTCTCTTAGGTCATCATGTGTTGCAGTAACAGCTAAAATAACTCCAAATAGTTAATGGCCTGCACAGTCTGGCTGTGGTTCAGTGTCAGCTACTACAACAAATTTTATACATCTTTTTTTTTTATTATAGGATTACTCAAAAGACAATTCCACATGACAGCTTGAATAATTTAGTGTCCATTTAAAAGTTTCAAAACCATCAACCAAAATGTGGCTAATTTTAGCTGAATTCACCTCATTTAAAATGATGTCCAGCTTTTTTTTTTAGAAGTTTTTAAATACCTGTGTCATACAAAAGAAATTTGCTGTCATCATAATTATACCTATGAATTAAATTGTAAAAAACCCTTTAGTAATCCTCTGAGCAACGTGTGAGTTTCACTGTCCCCACCTGTCTTTTTTAGCATTCAGCTGACGAACGAGAACATTCGCCCCAAAGGGCAGCGTGTCCATGTCCTCCGAGGCCACAGCGTCGGCTGTCCCGTCTCGCACCATCCGGGCACACAGCGCCTCAGCGTCCCCTGGAGCCTGAAAGGTAAAAACGCTCGCACGTGAAGAGGGGGGGACAAACGATGCGAGGGTGAACGTGGAAACACGTGCAATCTGTGTGCTGCACCTGGACGACAGGCACACCCAGATGCTTCAGGAGCTCCACACATGATCTGGTCTGAGATGACGCTGCAGTGGAAAAAACAAAACAAAAAGAACCTCAAGAACTACGCTCTGAGCTTGAACCAAGTCGCTTTGCATCCTTGGCGTGGACGTACCTGCTCCCGTACGTTTGGGGGAGCTCCAACCAGCTGCCTCAGCTCTCCTCTCGAGCTGCAGAAACAGTCAAAGTGACACTTATCTGCAGTCACAACACTGTTCCATCAAATAAAAGCCCAGCATTGGTTAAAAGAACACATATCACCCTCCACCTTTCAAGGTGGAGTTTTAGACTAAGATCATGTTTTGATAAAAAAATGACAAAGTTGTAGCTGTTTGGGTCAAACCTTGAATATAGCAATATATGTAAAATCATATATGTTACCATGAGATGTTACAGTCAGAGTATGTGTTGATGCTGACTCTCAGCTACTACCGCTCAGTATCTGCAAAGTTGTCTGAGTTATAGACATTTTTGTGTTTTCTAAAGTCAGTTGACTCTGGCAGCCATCTTAAATTGAGTTATCTCCAAAACTTAATCAATTGTAGATGTACATTCAGTGATTACTTCCTGAGTTTCACTAAAAATCCACCTAGTAGTTCATGAGATACCGTATTAACAGACGGACAAAGTAGAATCCAAATAGTTTATGGGAAAATTTTGAATAAAGATCTTGAGCAATCTGTTAACGCTCAAAATATGCGTTGGGGATTAGTCTCAGCTACTACCATGCCAATTTTTAGTTCAATATCTATAAAACTGACTGAGTTATAGTCATTTTAATGTTTTTAAGGTGAGTTGGTTGTGGCAGCCATCTTGAATTGTGTTGGCTCCAAAAGTTAATCAGTTGTAACTGTACATCCAATGATTACCTACTCTAAGTTTCATTCAAATTCGTCCAGTAGTTCATGAATTATTTTGCTAACAGACAGTAAAAACATTAAGGGCTTTCAGCGGTGGGTGATAAGATCAGCTGTACAGCTAACATGAGCAAATGATGTGAGGATGTGGGCAGTCGTCTCCCTGACCCGTAAAACTCCCAACACATCGGACAAGATGGTATCTGTGAACAAGGTGAATCACAGGCGTGAAGGTTTTCTTACAACGGGTGTCTTCTCCTCAGGAGGGGTTCCATCAAACACAAAGACTGGCTTTATGTCATGTTCCAGGAAGGTGAGTGTGCGGAAGAAGAGACCAGTGATGGGGCTGCAGGGGAAAAAAATCAGAAACATTTCAGGCTGATATGCTGACCAAGGAAGACAGGCAGCTGTACGTGCTTTAACAACTTTACTTCACATCATCATACTGTAAGATGGTTCGAATACAGTATTTATGATCACACAACAATTAAGATAAGTGTATAAATCCCCCTGATGCAGTCTAACACCAATCCAAAATACTGACTGAAAGGACACATTAAGTTGATTTGAACCTTGATTTGACCGTCTTCTGTCTACAGTGGGTTGCAAAATATTCACTCTCTTCAACATTCTCTGCTTGGTTGATTAAAACCTGGAATTTAAAAGGAATTTTTGAAGGGTTTGCATCTTTTATTTTACACAACTACCAGTTAGAAGAAGTAAATTATTTCCTATTGTGAATGAAGCAAAAAAAAAAAAGAACATTTGTGTCTCCACCTTCTACAGCAGTTCCAGCATCAAGTCTCTTCAGGTCCATCTTCTTGATCTTTGTCCATCTAACATCTGGAGTTTCTGTCTGTTCTTCATGACCAAACTGCTGCAGCTCCTTCAGGTTGGATGGTGCTGCTTGGGTCCAACAAACTTTAAATCAAACCACAGATTCTCAGCTGGACTGAGGTCTGGACTCTGGACTAATCCAGGACATTTAACTGGTTCTCCTTAAACCAGCGGAGTGTTCTTCAGCAGAGTGTTTAGAGCAGGGGTGTCAAACTCCATTCCTCCGGGGCCGCTCTCCTGCATGTTTTAGATGTGTTCTTGCTTTAAAACACCTGGTTTAAATGGATGACTTGTTGCCATGTTTCTGGAGAACTTGATGATTTGGTGAGGAGGTGATTAAACCATTTGAATCAGGTGTGTCGGAGCAGGAAAAACCTAAAACTCCCAGGACTGCGGCCCTCGAGGCCTGGAGTTTGACACCCCTGGTTTAGAGTCATCGTCCTGCTGGAAGGTGGACCTCCATCCCAGTCTCAAATCTCTGGTAGACTCAAACAGGTTTCTCTCAAGAGTTTCTCTGTATTTTGCTCCATCCATCTTTCCTTCAACTCTGAGTCCCTGCTAATTAAAACATCCCCACAGCATGATGCTGCCTCCACCGTGCTTCACAGTAAGGATGATGTTCTGAGCATGACAACAGGTGGTAAATTTACCTTTATGTTGTGCTTGATGGTTAAAAGGATCGAGTTTGGTCTCATCTGACCACAGTCAGCTTTTTTTTTTTAAGCAGCAACTTGTTTTCCTGCCACTTTTCCAAGAAGCTCAGCCCTGTGCAGCTTCTAATGATTCTAAGGACTGATCTTTGTCCTCCTGGATGTTTCTCTGATTAATGCTCTCCTTATCCAGTCCGTGTGTTTTGGTGGATGACCCTCTCTTGGCAGGTTTGCTGTAGTGACATCATCATGGAGCTACGTGGGATGTTTAGGGTTAAAATCAAAGGAGGTTAATACATATGCACGAACCACCTTTCAGTTTTCTGAATTTATTTAAAATAATTATTATGACTTTTGCCTATTTAACTCCATCACTCTAAAGTGTAGGCTCATTACTTATAATCTAACTTAAAATCCATTTAAACTCCAGGCTGTAAGGCAACAAAAGTAGAAAGAATACCAAGGGGCGAATACTTTTGCAACCCACAGTACTGTGCAGGTATTTGTATTTTTCTGGTCAAACCAGGTGATTCATATAAGGAACATATTTACATAATGTAAGGAAACAAATGTATATATATATATATATATATATATATATATATCTGCTTTTGTTCAGTGCAGTGAAAGGGAAATGCTCAGCAGATCTCTCACCTGAATAAGGGTGTTGCTGTTCGGAACTGGTTCAGAGCAACAGAGGTATCCAGAGCAACGACTTTTCCTGTGGAGACACAGAGCTGCATCATCATGAACACAACAGCAGCCATCTTCCTTCAGCGACTCGGGCTTTTCTTCAAACTGAACTGTCTTTTATTCAGATACAGTACAAAAAGTACCATTTTGTTTTAAAGGAACACATTCAGTTTGATTATAAACCATGTAATGTGTGATCATTTTGTTTAATATTGCAATTCCAGGATCAAGTGCGAAAAAAAAACATTTTCCTCTCTCCTCGCCATCATCTAAATCCGGCGTGGGCATCCAGGCCCGTTAGAGTTGGTTAGATTTATAAAATGTATTGTTGGCAGCAGAATATCAATGCATGGTACTTCAAATATAATGGGCTATGATTTATAGCCCTTTGCGATATTGATATTACGCTTGCTGATCTTGCGATGACGGTAAATTTTCTGTATATTTTGCAGCCCTACTTCAGGTGAACAACAACGTTACACCACTCAACTGCACATCAATCTTTAGTTTATAAAACCTGAGCACAAATATAGAAGCAATAAGTCCACCTAATGGTTCAACAGTTCGTAGAACCTCCTTTAGCAGCAAGAACGCTCAGAAATCAACTTCTGTAACAGTCTGCAATTATTGTGGAAGACTTTGGCCCACTCTTCTTCACAGTATTGCTTCAGTTCATTGCGGTTTGCAGACATTAGTTTCTGCTCAGCTCTCTTAAGGTCCACCACAGCATTTCAATCAGGTTGAGGTTCTGGACTATACCTTGACCTTTATGGCACCTTGATTCTTTTCTTTTTGAGCCGTTCTGTTGTAGATTAGCTGCTGTGTTTGGGATCATTGTTCTGCTGCATCACGACCCAGTTTGGTCCAAGCTAACACACAGCTGTATACTCCTCGGCAGCAAATTGACAAAACTCCTGCTAATATAGAATATCAGTGTATCTGGTTAGCAGCGTCCGTTTAATGCCATATGTTTGCAGAAAGAAAAGATTAAGTTTTCACACTGACTCTTCAATTAACCTCCTGCTACCTTTGGGTCAAAAATGATCCATGAGGCATCAGTTTTAACTGGGTCATTCTGACCCAAAACCAGGAGGGTTTTTTCATGCTCATTTTAAGTTACTTAATTTTAACACCTAGTGAGGCCAATGGGATTTTTGTTGTCATTACAGGTAAAATCTGAGAACTAAAAGAGCAAGTACTTTTATTTTGTGAACATTGTAAATAATGTTTTTTGCGTTTTCTTTAAATCACGAGTTTGATAGCTTGTAGAAATTAAACTAGTTACACTGCATTTCACTGTTGGTAAAAAAAAGTTTTAAGTTAATCTTTAAGCACTGGTTTAAAATAACTTCTGCAGATTGTTCTGCCACAGTCACTCACACCTTCAGCTAAATGTTTATCTTTTATTGGCGTTTTCATTCACATTTGTTCCCTTGGACTGCTTGTATCATAGATTAGGTTGAGATGCGACGTACAGGGAAATCTAAATCCTAAAACTGCAGGCAGCTGCACTGAATATTTCAATATTAGTGTCATGAACGCCTTTACTTTCTGATTCAAGTTAAATGGACGAGTTCGTCGCTCTGAGCATGTCACGTGACTGGTTGCTAACGTTAGCAGACACTAGCTACCTTTAAACCAGCGGAACAAAAACAATCACATAAATCAATAAATACATAAAGCCGGCACATGATCAGATCTGTTACCTGTATAGTCACTGATATCCTTGTAAGAAACCGCACCTGGAGCACTTGAGCGGATTAAATCAGACAGTTTGGTGATTCCCATTGTGTTTTTTCAGATTAGCTTCAGTTGCATTAACACTTCCGGTTCGTTACGCGAAGAGAAAAATAAGAAAACTGTTCGGCTTTAATAACTTATGGTAAATCTTTTGACTTGGAGAGACAGAAGAACCTTGTTTAAACTATTCCTTTTTTAGTATAGCTACAAACATCCTCCTTCCAGGTGTCGACCCCCAAAATACTTCATTTGTACCAGCAGGGGTCAGTATTCCACAGACAAGTCAGGAAGTAATGAACATCCAGCATTTATTACAGCAACAATATCTACAAACACTGAATAGAATAAATTAGAAAAAAAAGAAAAAATTAACACCAGTTTTAAATTATATTTGTAGCCAGTGCTTCACAGAACAATGATCATTGCAACACGTTTTGAAAGCTTCAGCATCAAATGGGATATAATTTTTTAAACTAATAAATAACATCAATATTCCCTTTTGTCACACAAAAAAATGAATACCACAAAGTTTATGGTTTTAGCCTTACTCTGTAGGAAATCTACACAAATATAGTATATGAATATACTATATTGTTCAATCTTAAAACATGACTGTCTGATAGATGTATAAAAATAATATGAAGGGCTTAAAATGTAAATGACATTTGAACAATATACTACTCAAGTACTTTGCACAAAAGCTTGGGATTAAGAGTTAACATTCAGAGTAAATCTTATGGTGTCTGTAGATTTACTCAGAATGTTTTGACACTTAAGAACCAATAAACTCTCTATTCAAGTCAGCTCAGAGGTTTATTCTGCAACCCCAAAGCATAAAACACTCAAGTAAATCCTTGTTTGCATGAACTTTATCAAAGACTATTATATGGTTTGAGTCACCCCAACTTTAGGATTAAAGGATGGTTTATGGTTCTGTGTTACAACGATACAGACTAGATCCATCTGCAGCAAGTAGTGTAATTTGTGAGACACGTCGTAAGTCCAATTTCAGTGAGACCACAACAGAAAACTGCCATATTTTCTCGTAATTGTCCCACAAAGTCTAGTCAGGTGTTGCCCCTGTGAGCGACCCGGTCTCAGAAAGGATGTGCCATATTTTTTAAAGGAACAGCGTAGAACAATTACTGACATCTAGTGGAAATTTTTGACATTGCAACTATTTTAACTATCCGCACCTCTCAGCCATATCTTGTGACAGAAATAAATGGATGTAAGAAAATGAGATCAAAACAAGTCATCATAAGCAAACACTAAACTGAGCACAGGTGGAAAGGGTTAGACGTAAAAGAAGCAATCAGATCCCTATAAGAAGTAGTACCACAGCCTTTGACCTGCATCTTCCTGTGGTCAAACTCAGTTTTTCACTGACTCTTTGCTATATTTTGCATGGATTTCAAGACACTAAATCACCAGTATTTTTTGTAAAGATGAGAGAAACGATCAATCATCCTGATTTGATTTTGTCTATCAGCTGTCACCAGTCGATAAGGAGGAAGATACAGATCCTGCTACAAAAACACCATCTATGTAATTTATACTTACATTGACCGACAAAATGCTTAATTAACTGCACTTAAACAAGGAAGAAGAGGGAAAAAACAAGCAAAACCTTGATTTCTATGCAACAGAAAAAACAACCAGCTCAGAGTTGCTAATATATACATGGAAATGCCTCCATCAACGTTCCTATGCATTTTTATGATGCCTTTGAGAACACTACTCTTCTTCATCATGATGTTCTCACATGTAGAAGTACCCCCTGTGTGAATAAACAGGTTGCCCTGAGGTAAAAATAAGACTGGTTTATTATAAGATACCAATTAAAGCGCAACATATGATGATATACTAAGTTTTTAACATACCGTCGGCCTAATGGTTGGATTGCTGTCCACCATCTTTACTCTTGTCCCGACTGTTACAGCTCTCCAAACTGTGAGACCAAATGAGTTCAGTAATGAATGCAGCTTCAGACTCAACACGGCCTCAGAAATGAAGGTTTATCTGACTGAACACCAGCCTTTATTAGAGCAAGTCTTACTTTTGTTGGTTATCACTGTTAAGCAGCTGCCAACTGCTTGTGGCTACAATCAAGTATGAAATTGTTTAACAGTGACAGTAAACAATGTTGTGTTTCACGGCTTCAGATCCTCTCTGGTCAACGATGAGCCTAAAATCAGTAAATCATCCCAAACAGAGGCATGTTGTTGAGGATTCTGGTGAATGATGAAGTTGACGAACTTCAGTAGTGTGAAAAGACACATGCTTAACAAGGATTTGCTTCGGCTTCCAGTGTTTTGGGAACTCATTCTTTTTTTCCATTTTAGCGGCGTAACCAGATCCACGTGTTGATGAGCCAGAATGCCATTGTGGCAGAATACAGGATCACCTCTCGTTTGGAGCGTTCTTTGTTTTCTTCTTCCAGTAGCTGCAAACGCCTGTTGAGCTTCAAAATCTGGAGGATCACAAGAACACAAAAAAACTTTATTCCGCCTTCCTGTACATTTAGTTTAGTTTATCTTAGCTCATACTTTAGATAGATAGATTGTTAGATTCCTAATTGTTGTTTAGTTCAGCTTTAACTTTATCATGATTTTATTTAGATTATCTTAGCTACTATTTTGACTGTCTTAGCTCATGTTTAGTTTCATGATTTTACTTAGGTTATCCTATATTTCATTTAGCTTATACATATTTGATGTGTTTTTTCTTTCTTTTTTGTGTTTCATTATGTATTTGCTGTATTGGATTCTGTTTTTATTTCTGTTGTAAAGCACTTTGGATGGCCTTGTTGCTGAAAAGTGCTATATAAATAAATCTCACTTCACTTCACTCCACTGTTAAGACGGTATCCCACTGGGTGACTAGTTGGAGTCTTGTTGTTTAAGTTTTGAACATCTTTAAAAAAAATCTGTGCAACAAATTTTCTCTCAAAATTGTCAAAGTTGTTGCAAGTGTCTCAAAACCATCTGTATTTTATTGCAGGCTTTTCTGACTGTCTCAAAACCGTTAGAGCTGATTTTTCATACCTGTAGGGACCTCTCTGACAGAAAACAGCTACTGCCCTGAATGTCCAGGTCTAAAACCCCTCTGATGATCATCTCCATTACAAAAGTGTGCTGTAGCAGATTAAACCATAGGCGTTGGGACAGCATCTAAAGTGAGGTCGAAGCAGGTAAAATATGGGCAACAAAACAATCTGCACAGCCTAGAATACAATTTGCAAGCCGTGTAAACATAAATAGGCGGTGATTTTCAAAACTGGCAGCTCAAAACGTGGCCGCATGGTTTGCTGGTTGTTCGGTCACGAATACTCCCAAAAAATGTTTGTTTTTTTTCATAATTGTTGATGCGCCCGCTAGTCTCCGACAGTCACAGCCCAGTGAGATACGACCTTTAAGAACAGACAGTGAATCTACCAACTCAACAAAAGATGTGTGTATAAAGATGTTAGGAAAAAATAATTTAAAATAGGTTTTGAGAGGGAAACTTCCCTGGTGCAGATGGGGAAAGTACTGCATGCACACAAGAAACAATTCAGGTGTTCACACAAAAGTGTCAGATTCTACCTACAAGAAAATATCTAATGCAATTTAGCAGCTGTGCTTTCAGTTTGGAAAGTGAAATAAGTGGTTTATTTGAGCTTTATTTTGGTCTCAAATTACATTTGAAATATTTTGACTACAGTTGCATAATTTACTTCATTGAGTTTTTAGATGATATTATCAGTAACATTTTGTGTTTTTAGGAAGGTTGACATGCATATATTCTTCTAAAGCCATTCTCTATAGTAGTCTGAGTTTAAGGACATTTAGCTTGCTAGGCCTCTGAGACAACTATCTGCTGTGCATTAGATACTTTCCCTTCAGCATGAAAAACCTATTTTAAATATTTTTTTCCTTAACGTCCTCTTAGGGACTCTGTAATTTAATAATTTAATATGTGAAAATGTCCACATCAGCTACAATTAACAGCAGCTGGTTTTAAAAAAACAACAAACCTTTCTATAATATCTTGGAGGAGTGTAACAGCACATATATTTGTTCCAAACAGTCACAGTACAGACATTTAGGATGAATACAGGGACAAGATGACAAATACATTGTTCACAGCAAATCAATCACCTTTCTCATCCTGAAGAGCACATTCATGCTGTTTTTGTCTGTTTGTTTGTTTTTAAATAACTGCCACAATAAAGCTATCTAAATTACCACTACAGTTCTCTTCCCACAGAAAAGCAGTAGTCTGTGTGAGCTGCGGGGGTAAAGCCCGTAGCAGGGAGCATAGGTACAAACTGCACCCAAGGTCAAGGCTGGTTGCTGGAAGACCGATAATATAGAAGTAGGAAGATTTTACAGCTGCAGCTTGAACGCTAAGAGATATGCCGGGAATCATAAACATGAAAAACAAATTAAGCCTACAGAGTGATCACCTTGTTGGTGGAAACACACACACACACTCCAGAGTTTGTGTTATTTTCCTTCTGACTGGATGTGCCGATGCCGAGATGTGTGACTCAAACATATGGAGTTTGTGTGTGTGTATGTGTGATTCCTTTTGACTGAATGCATTAAATTGCTGAGGTGTGTGACACACAACCATACAGTTGTGTGTGTGTGTCCTTCTGATAAGGTGTGTTGATGAGCTGTTTCATTTTGTGGTAAAATGACAAATCTGTGCTGTTTGACGGGCTGGCTTAGAGCAGCGGTGTCCAACCCTGGTCCTTAAGGGCCACCGTCCTGCATGTTTTATTTGTTTCTCTGCTCCAACACACCTGATTGGATCAATGGGTGATTAACAGGCTTCTGCAGAACATAAAGAGGTGATTCAACCATGAATCAGGTGTGTTGGAGCAGAAACCCAAGTAAAACATGCAGGATTGGACACTACCACTGGCTTAGAGACTCCCCATTTATAAGATCGGTTTGTTTTTCTGCCTTTGGCTCTAGGAGAGTTTGTTTAAAAAAATATTTTTAAAATTTAAAATTTGTTTCATTTTACTGTTGTACCAAAACATACTGAACTGTGACCCTCATATGGAGGTATGTATGAAGCAACTTACATATACGTTACACCCCTAATATCTTGTTTTTCCATGTCATTACTACTGCTTTGTTTTAAGTACACCCAGCTTTTAATTCTAAAAGTCTCAATAAAACAGCATCTGGTGCTTATCAGGTCCTAAACTGACAAGCTTGGACAAACAAGACAGGATAAATCACACTATGGTGTTATTAGAGAAATGAGACTGAACAGGCCTCAGGTTGTCACCCCACAATAACATTTGGGGTTCAGTATATATAAAACGTAATTTAAACTTTATACTGCTATTTACCTTTTACCATGACTGTATGAAAAGTCACAGTATAGTGAGACCAACTTAAACTAAGCATGTGAGACAGATTACCTGACGTCGCAGTGACGATGCATCAATTAGGCCAGATTCATCCGGATTCATGTCCAGAGCCAAGTCCAGGTGAGTTCTGTGGAGAAGAACACAACCTGCTTTAGATTAACAATAAAACTTTAATAAAAATAACATTAGGGCAGTACAATATATGTTTATGGTAATCCCAGGATCATTGTTCGCATTGTTCAATATCCCAAAGAATTGCAATTAATCTATTTTTCATTCAGATGGACCTTTGCTCCTCTAAATGTCCACAGACACTTAGAAATGTGATGATATTCAGGGTTTCCCACAGAAAAGAAGCTAAGCCCAGTGGTCAGTGGTCGTTCACCAAAAATACAATTAAAATAAATACTAATTGATTGCACCTAATTTCAATCCTAATTTAAATCACATTTACAAATAAATTAAATTAACATAAATAAAAAAGTGCAAACAAAGCACCAACACACGTCTCGCATCAAGGCCAATGAATAACAACAGAGAACTCTGAAAAACAGTACAGTAAAAACTGTACTGTACTGTGCTTTTTGTGGCACAGGCTGCATGTTGGATCAGCATATCTAATGCTGAATTTAATATTTTACTGGTAAACATGAATAATATTTTCACAGCACAAAACATGCTGACCATATTCAGTCTTGTAAAGCCACCCGTTGAGTTTCAGCTCAACAAACCATTTTTGGTCAAACCTGCTCGATCGATGTTTATTACTGTGGTTCTGACAACCTGCTAACTCCAGGTAGCTGAAGGAGGCTCGGCCTCAGGGCTCATTAGAGTCCCGCAGGGCTCTGCGATGATACGGGTGAACCAGCTCCGCTAGACCAGCAAAATCGTCCATTATGAATGGAGCGCGGCGCGCGTGGTCTGCACCAAGTTATAAAAGGTGCATAATGTGACACCAAGCGGGACTGTCGCACAGGGGCGGGGACAGCGCAATTGTGTCACTGTTGGCACGCGCACCCTAACGCGGTGAGGTAGACAAAGGTAGCGGTTTTGGGGGTGCAGGTGGAAAAAAACGTGTATAAAAAATGACGTATTTATAATAAACAAGTGGAGCTTAGCCTGGCGGCCGGGTCAGCAAAGCCTGGCGTCCCGCAAAGCTTATAATACACTGAGGGAAACCCTGATATTAGTTCAGATAAACGCACATTTTCCTGATTCCTCTTGTTTTATGTTGTTCATGAACAGATATATCTCCAGACCTTTACAAACCTTTACTCAAAAAGAAGCAATATTTCTTTCTTAAAATTCTAAATTCTAAATACTAAATAAAATAATTGAGTAACCTAAAAGTAAACTAATCTTTCTATGCTAGGCCTAAAACACAATTATAACTGTAACTCCATTTTTTATGGGAAATAAAAACTAAATAAACAGTAATCATCTAAGCCCAATATCAATATGTTTACTACTTTTATTTTTTGACTTATTCTACAGGCCTCATCACTTGCTTGGCTTTAAATCGGTCTTAATTCCAATCATTTTCTGCTTGATTTTACTAAAAGACTTTGCTGTGTATTTTTTAGAGAACTTTTAAATACACTGACTTACAGTAAGTTTAAGGAAAGAGAAAAAGACGTCACCTGCGGTGGCTGTCATCCAGGATTTCTATGACCTGCTGGTACGCACGGCGAGTTGTTGCCTGGACGTAAGACAGGAAGCCAGCAGCTGTAAACAGGTTGATGTTTGCATCTTCAGGCGAGCAAAGGGGGGGGCACAAGCGCACCGGTGCAGGAGAGGAGGGGGTTATACTGGTGGTTGGGTGAAGGAAAGACATGAAGGAGACACTTTATTAAATAAATCAAGATCAGTAAGGCAGAACTGTCACAGGCTGTGTCCTTACCTTAAGTCACATCGGCTGACCTGACTACTGTGGCGACCAGATATGTTCTCACTTGCACTGCGCTCCCTCCGGGATCGAGTGTGATAACTGGCCTATTATACGAGCAAATGTTTAAATTAATGCCAGGTCCACGTTACAGATGCCATGGGTTCAATGGGAAATAAGACACTAAAATTTTTTGCATCTGCTACTGACAGAAAAACAAAAAAGTCAGACTGGAATTCACCAAAATGCATGTTGACAAGAACCAAAGTTTCTTAGTGTTGACTCTTGTTGATTCCTGTAGTCCTTACCTTTTTGCTGCATGTTCAAATATTAATTTTCCTAATATGTTTAGCTGTAATTAGTTATTTCATGCTTACAACAACAATCGTGTGACAGCGTGATTATAGACGGGGATTAAAGCTCCACATTTCTAGTGCTCAAAAATACATTATTTTTTTTATAAATAAAACATGGAAGCTTTCTTAAACGGGTCCTGCTGAATTTAATTTCTAATGAGAGAAGACGGAGGCAGTTGGTCCATCAGTGTAATATGTCTATGGTCTGAATATACTTTATATAAGCAGGAAATGACTCATGTACATTGCCTTGTTTCTTCCTAATCTTATTCTATTTCACAATTTCTGTAGTGAAACACATTGCTACTTAGTTAAGAAAGAATCGATGTAACATTTCATTTTATACAGGTCTAATATCCTGCATCTATAGTATATACAGGTTTTTACTCAGCTTCCTCTCAACCATGACCAGTTTCCAGCCCCTGCTGCTGAAAAACATCCCCACAGCATGATGCTGCTACCACCATGCATCACTGTGGAGAGGTTCTTTTTTCCCTTCATTCAAACTTAATAATTCTGACCTCATCAGTAACTATTCTTAGGCAACACCTTGACAACTTGCACTAAGTAGTTGGGAACAGAAAGGTGGAGCAAAGGAAATCTGAGTACATTTGTCTGCTGACACCCAGTCTGTAGAAAACAAACTTGAACTAGGACTTCTGATCTTTAGATGTGCTACATCAGCAGCTTTAACTTGGACTTCTATTTGTGTTGCCATATTTCAGTTTACTCATTTTTTAACACAATGTATGTGAGAACCTATAGTAAGGTTTGCTGCGTCCAAATTTCCCTCAAGTTTTTGTTACATTTGCTAAGTTTTTACTTGCGTGTCTTTGAATTTTTTCATTTTTTTTAGTTAAATGATATTTTAATTTGACTTTTTTTACAGTGTGAAAAATGTGTATTTTAGTAAAATAAGTTTTCTGATGTTGTAAGATCTGGTGCAGAGCTGCTGCAGCACCTGAAACAAACATATGCAGTGGAATGGGAACAGCAGACATCTTTAACTACATCATTTTTCAGTAACACCCAGTATGATGGGAGAGGCAGAAGTGGCAGGAAATGCCAGAAGCATTAACATTTCAACACGGGGTAAGCTGTGTTTGATAGGATGTTTAAAACAATCCCTTATTTGTGAATCACTGAGAGAAAATTTCGGTGCTGCTGAAGAAACAGTTGTCTTTTCAAATCAAGCCAATGACCATCATGTGTATTTTAATTTAATTAGCATATTAAATTACTGTTACTATTAAAAATAATGCACATTTAGACCCTGACAAATGCAACAATTTGATGTTGTTATTTTGGGTTTAGTTAATCAACTTTGCACATGTGCAGCATACCGTTTGTGTTCTAAAGGATTTTTAGTTTAGAGTTCCTAACATTTTTTGCTATTTTGGCTAGGAGTGTTCAGTTTTTTCTAGAGGTACTTACAGATATCACTGCCATTTTCACATCAAATCCAACATTTAAAAAGCACATTTGCTGTTGCAGATCACACAATCAAGTGTGTTCTGAATGTTTATTTCCATGATTTTATCCACATAACAGAAGAGAAAAGAAAAATCTTCATTCCACGTACCGCTTGGCTGGAATTACTCTGAGAGTTGGCAGTTTGGTCCGTTTCGAGAGAGTCCAGAGGCTGTTCTGTGAGCGTGAGGACACGTGGTGGGGCTTTCATGTTCAGCAGGTCCACAGACGGGACCGACTGAATAAGATCCAAGTCTCTCGGGCGAGCGAATCTTGGATCTCCATCGTCACCTACAGGCAAGACAGGAATTAAGGTAGGAAAAGGCCACAAAGGTTCTACTCACTTGGCACTCCCCGATTTTCATGTTTGCATGATTGTTTCTCTGTGTGGCCTAGGGGGTGGGCGATAGGACGACATTAGATGGTGAAGGATTAGAAAGTGTCAATGATCTGCCAAAGCAAAAAAACTGAAGGATTATCTATAGGGCACATTCTCTATATTGTCGTTCTCTGCTTCATGGTGACGCACACTTTTTTTCCTTAGACAAATCACAGTGTTGACTAGTCTGCTTAAGGTGGTATTTCACTGAGCTGCAACTGTGCAACTCAAAACTGAGAAAATACTTGACTGTTCAAATGGTGTCTCACTGCATTTCAAGTCTTTGTGATCAAGCGACCAATGAGCCTGTCTTTGAAATTTACAGTTTGGACAATCGAAACACAGCAATAGACTGTTTTTGTGTTTTCCTACTTTCATGTACGGCTAGCAAGACTACACCATTGGCTGTGCACATTGTTTTGTTGCCCACCTCCCCCCTCAGCTCGTTTTGTTTACAATTTAATCTGCTGGAGTACACTTTAGAAATTAAGACAAGCAGATTCAGACCAGTTTTTTAATAAACATTATTTATCAGCAGTGTGGATTTTGCCTGGGATGTTTTCTGTCCAAGGAGAGCTCCCCGCAGGTGTGAAAACACCACTATAGTACTGTTGAGACAGGTTTGAGACGCCCACGACGACTTACTATTTACTAAAATAAAATTTCCGAACTAGGGCAAAATAGTCTGAGACTGAGCATGCTTCAAGTCTCAAATATAGTAACACACTTGTTAAAACCTCCATTATATATGTACAAACTCAGTAAAATCTGTTCAGAAATGGCATTTGGTCTAAATGCTCTAGTATATTGACTTTTTTTAAAATTTTCCTTATGTTTTGACATAGAAAAAACGTGGTTTCACTATTTAAAAAAAAAAAAATCATATATGATAATTTCAGCATGTCGCCTATCCCTTGTGTGGCGTACTATTCATTGCTGATATTAGTGGACTTACATTGTATGTGTTTGTTGATGTAAACCCAATATCTCACCTGCAACAACAATCCTTTCAGGAACCTGCATCAGAGCTGTGTGAACTGGCAGGGGCAGCTGTAGTGGAACGGGTCCTGTCTGACTCTCAGGAGCCACCTTTAGGGTGTCAGGTATTCTCATGCGCTGGCTGATGCCCTCCGTGTACTCCAGCTCATAATGGATGCGGTTCATCTCAGCCATATCTGCAGGCGGGGGAAAAGTTGGCCCACTCATCCTGCCTGCTTTCACATCAAACAAACAAACACATTTTAAAAAATCATTCATTGGCACCATCTAAACATTGAGTACTTCTTCAATCCAGAAATGCAGACAGTACATTTTACCACCTGTTTTTTTTTGTTTCTGTTTGTTATTATTGTTGATGTTTTTTTGGTAAGGGTAGGGAGAAGCCAAAAAACATTACTCCTTTAAACAGAATAATCAGGCAACATAAAAAATAAAACCCAGAGACAAGATTCGGTGCAGCGGTATTATTGATTATTTCAGAGCCAGGGAACCACAGTAAAGATTAAGGGGATAGTTCAGACATTCTGAAATAGGTTTTTATGGAAAAGTTATGAAAAATTAATATCTTGCCTCTTGTAGTAAGCTTTATGAACAGCCTCAGTTTGGAGGAATAGAGGTTAAGTCAAATGGCTACTTTCAATTCAGCCAAAACCAAAGTTGACTGCTGCCATCTTGAAACAGCTCCAATCTCCAAGATTTCACAGTGGTTCATGCAAACACCACGTCATCGACCACAGGTGTTAAACTCCGTTCCTCGGGGGCCGCTCTCCTGCATGTTTTAGATGTGTTCTTGCTTTAAAACACCTGGTGTAAATGGATGACTTGTTGCTGTGCTCCTGGAGAACTTGATGACTTGGTGAGGAGGTGATTAAACCATTTGAATCAGGTGTGTTGGAAAAACCTAAAACTCATTATTATAAACTCCCAGGAGAGCGGCCCTCGAGGCCTGGAGTTTGACACCCCTGTCATAGACCTTTACAATGCCATCAATTAGTTATTACATGTCAAGTCAGTCTTTTTATAAAGCACATTTAAAAACAACAGGTTTTAACCAAACCCGTTCTTCTTGGCTGTTCCCTTCTGCAGGGTTTGGCACAGAGAGCAAACCCTCATGCAAGATTTGTGATCGTTTTTCCTCTGACGCCCTTCCTGGCGCTACCTGGGCTCGAACCCGCAGCCTCAGGATTACAAGACCACCCCTCGCATTTGACTGGTCAATTCCTGGACATTCCAGTGGAGTCTTGGATACAATAAGAGTGCTGATTGGCTCAAGGTATCCATTCTTGGATAAATCTTGGATCCACACTGACATTTGATTGGATGTCATAACCAAGAATTACCTCGATTCACAGGTGATCTGGAGAGCTACCCCGACCTCCAGGTCGTAACCAAAGTACTGTACAGTAATAATTATATGAAAGACAAAAACAATGATCAAACAGTGAACATTTCCAGCAAGAATTTAAATAAATTTCTACCAGAATAAGCACGTGTATGAACTTGACAGCAGTGTAAAAGCTTATAAAACAGCAATTGGATGAATCAATATGAAATTTTGGAGATTGGGGTTATTTTACAGCAACAAGCCACTATTTCTCCAAACTGGAACTGTTCAAAGAGCCACCTACAGCAGGTAAGATATTATTACTTTATATTTTTCCCCACAGAAACCCACTTCAACATGTCTGAGACATTTCTTTAAGGTCCATCATAGAGGGCCTAAAGATATTCCTCCACCCATCTTATTTCTGACTAATGTCAGAGTAGAGAAGGAGACTCCAGCTTCAGCAAAACCCAACCATACCATTGTGCCCACATCTCTTCAGAAATGTGGACAATTAAATAATAACAATAACTTTATTTTAACATGCATTCAACTATTCTTAAATAAAACCTCTATATCATAAGACTTAGATGCTTTCATCTTTTATACCTGAAAGTATATGAGAGCCCATTTTATGCTTTTAATGAAAACAAAACCCCTGAAGCTAGTTTAAATAAAATTATTCATATTGTCAATCCTAGCAACAACAACATGATCTCTAACTCGTCTAAAAATCGTGTCCTATTGGAAAGCCACAACCTGAAGAAACTGCAGTAGCATTATAGCTCAATAAATATTGCATTAAAAAGAGCTTTTTATGATGTATTACGTTAAATTACATAACTGACATGAGAGTTAGCTGTCGTTGACACCCAGCTTCAGTGTCACAGACTAAAAATCCAGTTAAGACGCCATGTTTAGCCTGTGTATAAGCTCGTATCCCAGTCATTATTTAACAGAGTGCGCTCACCGGCTACATGAAGCTAATCATGTTATTGAACACCTGTGCGTTAGCAGCTAACACTTTGCAGCTAAAGGCTGGCAGAGCACAGCTCCAACCACTCTCCTGCTACTTACCGATAAACACCCAGCACCGGGGTTTAAAAGGTCATGAGACAAAAAGGCGTGTATCCGCTGATATGAGACGCTTCCACCTGGACGGCCAACTAGCGACAGGGACGGACGTAGCCGCTCCAAACGCCTTCAGGGTGGGTGTCGCTTCAATGACTGCCTCGAGCGCGACCGTTGGGGCGGAGCTTGTGAATACAACGACAGCAACATGGTTAGCACCGCCGAGCCGCAAAAGCCGGTAGTACTGAGGTTATAAAGCGAGCGTACTCTGTGCTGTACTCGAATCAGATAGCTGTTGAATACACTCCCTGATAACAGCTTAATTCAGTATTATGTAAAAGGGGCTGGGGTCCATCATATCTGACAGGACCTAAGATGCAGGCTGTGTAAAGATGCTCCTGAGACAGTCCAGCACATAGTAGCAGGATGTAAGATGCAGGCAGGCAAAGCATACATGGAACATTATAACCAAGTGGCTGGAATAGTGTACAGGAACATCTGTACCGAGTATGGATTAGAAGTCCCACAATCAAAGTGGGAGACTCCATCAAGGGTGGTGGAGAATGACAGGGCTAAGATACTGTGGGACTTCCAGATCCAGGCTGACAAACAGGTGATGGCTAACCAACCGGACATTGTGGTGATAGACACATGTGGCCAAAATTGTTGGTACCCCTTGTTTGATGAAAGAAAAACCCACAATGGTCACAGAAATAACTAGAATTTGACAAAAATAATAATAAATAAAAATTCTATGAAAATGAACAAATGAAAGTCAGACATTGCTTTTCAACCATGCTTCAACATTATTAAAAAAAAAACAAAAAAAAAAACAGGCCTGAACAGAAATGATGGTACCCCTGAAAATAATGTGACCAAATGGACATGTTAAATCCCTGTGTCCACTAATTTGCATCACAGGTGTCTACAATCTTGTAATCAGTCAGTGGGCCTGAATATAGGGCTACAAATACTCACTGTGCCCTTTGGTGACAGGATGTGTACCACACTCAACATGGACCAGAAGAAGCAAAGGAAAGACTTGTCTCAGGAGATTACGAGAAAATTATAGACAAGCATGTTAAAGATAAAGGTTAGGGTTAGGGTTAGACCATCTCCAAGCAGCTTAATGTTCCTGTGACTACAGCTGCGAAGATTATTCAGAAATTTAAGATCCAAGGGACTGTAGCCAACCTCCCTGGACGTGGCCGCAGGAGGAAAATTGATGACAAATCAAGGAGATGGATAATATGAATGGTAACAAAAGAGCCCAGAAAAACTTTTAAAGAGATTAAAGATGAACTTCAAGCTCAAGGAACATCAGTGTCAGATCGCACAATCTGTTGTTGTTTGAGCCAAAGTGGACTTAATGGGAGACGACCAAGGAGGACACCATTGTTGAAAACAAATCATAAAAAGCCAGACTATAATTTGCCAAACTACATGTTGACAAATTTCTGGGAGAATGTCCTATGGACAGATGAGGCAAAAATTGAACTTTTTGGGAAGGCACATCAGCTCTGTGTTCACAGATGGAAAAATGAAGCATGTCAAAAAAAAGAACACTGTCCTTACTGTGAAACATTGGGGGTTTTTTTGGTTTTTTTTGGTCTTGTAATGAAGTGGGTGGAGCTCCACTTGGGTTGCTAGGTGAGGGGCTGGGCTTGGATTGGGGTTGCTAGGTAACGGATTATGACAACAAATCCAAGGTTTTTGAAACGGGTCATTTTGCTGACACCAGAAAATGTATTAATTAATTATTGTCAAAAATGGCTGAGTGTGGGTTTTTTTTTTTGTTTGTTTTGTTTTTTGCACTTGGACTGTTTCTAGAAGCAGTAGATACCCAAATGGAAGTACAAAAACAAAAAGTGAAGTAAAAAGTGAATTTTGCATAATAGGTCCCCTTTAAAGAAGTGGACACAGGTGAGTGATTACTAACTTGGGGCAGGTGAAGATGGGCGTGGCAGGCAAACAAGTAATTGGCTGAGGACAAGTGAATGATGACAGGAATACAAAGGACACAAGGAGCAAAAACTATAAATAGGCCTGGCCCCAATACTCGCACTTGCACCCTCGTATCCTTCAAATGTGCGTTCATGCTGAAGGGTTTGAGTGCGTAGTGTGTCCCAATTCTCCAGAGTCCTCTTTAGCCCCGCCCCCTTTGTGTACTACATCCGCCCTTTGGCTAAACCCGCATCCAGGCGGACTTCAGCGAAGTATTTAGCCTCAGTTCATCGCTGCATGTGATGTTTTGAATTTTTTTTATCATTATCTATATTAATAATAAAAGGGGTTTTGAATTAAGCGGCAGAAATATGGCAGTGGTGACAGAGCAAGCTGTGTCTGTCACAAAAAAAGCAGTTTTTAAGTGTAAAGTATTGAAATAGTTATTGTTTCACTCTGCTGTACATGTGGGAATACTATCAAACTTTGTTCCGTATTCAACAAATCAGAATGAAACACATTTGAACAGCCAAATATCTCCTGCAATGACTTTAGAAAGAAAAAATAAACTGTACTTTTAAAATCGTACTGGCACCTTCTTAAAATACCAAAACAGCGACTGGTCCCGCCATGTTGGATGTCACAGTTATGACGCAGAGGTGCAAGTCAATGACATAATGTGTACTGTCCCAATTCTCCAATGTCTGCATGCATGTAACCTGCGCACACGAACCCTTCTGTGCACTTTGACTGAGTACACCCTTCATAGAGGGGCGTAGGGTGTAGTGCGAGTATTGGGACCGGGCCAAAGACAAAACTAACCATGAGGACAACCAAATAACATAAGAGAAACATCCATCCATTTTCTTTATCCACTTCTCCTTTCCAGGTCACAGGGAGCTGGCGTCTATCTCCAGCAGTCATTGTGCAAGAGGCAGGGGACACCCTGGACAGGTCATAAATCCATCGTAGGGACACATAGAGACAAACAACCATTCACACTCTCACCTAGGAACAATTTTAGAGTTACTAATGAACCTAACATGCATGTTTTTGGTGTGTGAGAGGAAACTGGAGTAAACCCATGTGAGCACAGGGAAAACATGTAAACTCCACCCAGAAAGGCCTCAAGTCAGGAAGTGATCCTGCAACAGGCAGCAGCTCTAACCTTTACACCGCCATGCCACCCATAAAAGAAACAATAAACCTAAAACAAAAACAAACCCAAAGACACCCAAATCCTGACAAATCCACCTTTAAAACTAATTATAGCAACCATGTACAAAGTTTCAACAAGTATTTGTGTGGCAGCTCTGTAATTGTTATTCGTTTCATCATCATTATAGGCCACAAAGAAAATATACTTGTTCCAGAAAAGGACATTTCAGCTAGTTAAATTAAAAAAATAATTTTTTCAGTCACTTTAGAGAAACCTTCATTGGTAAAAGACACAATTATATTTGAACTAATAAAACTGGTGTAAAAATTTGCAATGAGTTTTTAGGTCAAATTTAAGCCATTTTTGTAATTATACTAAACTTTTCAGTTGTACCACAGTTCAACAAATTGGTTAAATTCATATTAAATTTAAAGTAAATTTAGGGTTACAACCGCACTAAAAACACATCATCTTGCTTAATATATGTAATTACATAAATAATTTCTTTAAAGAAGCGATTAACTTCAATAATTTGGTACTGGGACAGAAATGCTGATGGATCATTTAATGATCAAGACATAATTAAAATAATAATGACAACTTTGCATTTACATTAGAGAATAAGGAACACTTTCCCAGTTATAGAAGTACTTGTGTTAAAGACAAGACAAGGCACCAACTCCACTCATTATATAGAATTTTATATTGTTCTATTTTATAATATTGTTCAGCATCTTATACTCAGATTGTTGTTAACATGCCAAGTCATAATTTTGAGATGGCATCTTATAATTATGACTTCAAGGATTTTTTCTTTCTCAGGTCAAAGCTACTGTCTTTTTGTGAAATCTTTACCATTATAGAAATTTTACATTTCAAACCACTTTTTGAAGGCTGCAGAGATCACATCAGCATGAACCTCATAGCTATAAACTATGGGGCGCCGTTTGTAAACGAGCTTGTGCTCAAAATTCATGCCTAAATTTTGTCACATTTAGCTTCAAACACTGTTTAAAAATGTAGTGTGGATTTTCTGATGTCACCTTTTACAACATTTAGCTAGTTAA
>NC_051449.1:22042176-22073246 GCF_001649575.2 Kryptolebias marmoratus
CAATTACATTTAACTAGCTAAATGTTGTAAAAGGTGACATCAGAAAATCCACACTACATTTTTAAACAGTGTTTGAAGCTAAATGTGACAAAATTTAGGCATGAATTTTGAGCACAAGCTCATTTACAAAAGGCGCCCCATAATAAACACGTGTTTATGTATGTTTGAATGAACCGAAATAATGACTGAGTTTGGAAATACAACTCCCACAATTCCAAGGGCTAGACAATGCGCATGCGTAGTTAGTCTGGCCCATTATTTTGTCCTCCTCGAGCTTCAAATGAACAACAGGCTAAGCGCTCCTTGAAATGAATTAAATATTAATTCACGGAAATAGATTTTTTTCCTGTTTCGTCTCCCACCGCTGACACCCATGGAGCGGGCCGGTCAGTAGCTTGTTGTCTCGCCGGGCTGCTCGGTCCTCGGTCGGACTTGAAGGCCGAACAGGGCGCGCGGGGTGACAGCCCCGTTAAAGCCAGCAGATTGGGTGTTTATCTGCTCGGTTAGCCACCTAGCTCGCTTCCTAGACAGCTGCGAGGGGAAGCAGAAACAACCCAAAGGACCATTTAACAACTTTGGCGAGACGGAGCTGGGTCTCTCGCTCTGTCCAATCTGCAGAGGGGATGGCACACCTTCACGGCATGCAGAACCAGGTACAGAACCCCCCCCCCGTCATATCTTATTCTTGGAAGCTGAACCCCCACCATGGCTGTCAGATTTTTCAGGAAAAGGGTGGCAGGGTGGGTGGGGGTACAAGCCAACAAAGCAAGTGTTTAAACCTACTGCATACACTGACAAATTGTTCAACAAGGCGAGAAATGTAAGAAAAGCTAAGTTTCTTCAGTGTGTGCAATGATCATTTTTCTAATTAAATTTTTTTTGTTAAATTTAGCACCCAGCCATGACCTTTGAACCTTCAGGTGTTACCTTCTTGCTTTCACTCTAGAGTTTTTTTCTGGGCTGTGGCTGGGTTCATATTATCAAAGATAAGAAAGTCGAACCATTGAACTGTGCAGGAGAGCATCTACAGTTTCTGTTCATAGGTTTGACTAGACCACAACTGGGTAACTTTAATTTAATTATTTTACACAGAAGGCCATTTTGACCTAGTTAATAGGACTGAAGAGCCACAAATTGAATGAAACATAAGAACATAACACTACCTGCACCTATCATATACAACATCACATCATTTGCAAAATAGTCATGGAAAGCTAATATTTCCTGTTCAGAATATTTGTTGACAATGACTCTCAGCTACTACTACCCAAAGCCCAATATCTGTAGCCATTTTTGTGTAGCTGTAGTTGTGCAGCCAATGGTTACTTTCTGAGAGTTTCATTAAAATTCATCCAGTGCTTCATGAGTAACAGAGAGGCACGGGCAACAACATTATTGTCTGTTTTCATCTTTCGGCTGCAAGCAATAATAAATACTTGGAGCAGAAATGTCAGAAGCCTCTTTCAGTATTTCTTTTTCGTATTTTGTTTTCTTCTGTTGGATTCTAAGTTCAGCATGGTTGCCATGCCTGGTCAAACTCTCAGCTTTTAGCGTATTAAATACACTTTGCAACAGCTCATTTGTCTTTGTCGGCACAGGTTTTGACCTTTTTAAAAACTTTGCAAAGAAATATTTGTCCTATTGTAGTCAAAAGGTGTCCTATGAAAAAGCAGTACAGACTGTCTTTATTTCCATAAGAGTAATTACAGAAAGTCAGTTTTATTCAGTGTGTGAATCCTGACTCAGTATTCACAAGTTGTTGTTTTTTTCTCATGTTTTGCAGTCAAACTATTTCTGCACATTTTGTGCTATTTTAAACATTGATATATCAAAAGGTTCTGCTTGATCAGAGGTAGTGTGCTTTAATTTTTAATAATTGCGATTTTTATGCTTTTTGAATTAGTTACCTTTTATTTATGAAAATATTCCATGGAAATACATTGAGATCTTTTTCAGTTCCTTCAAAAACATCATTCTGCTTCAGCAGACTGGCTCTGTTTTGGTCTTGTTGTGCTGCTTTTAGCTACGGTTTTGCTAAATTTAGCTCTTTTTTTTGTTGTTTTTGCTATATTATATGTAGCTTTTAGCAATCAAATTGCTATTTTTTGCTGTTATTTTAAGCTTAATTTTTTAAATGTAGCCTTTTACTACAGTTTTGCTCATTTTAGCTTCTATTCTGCTTGTTTTAACTTTACCAGTTTAGTTAACAATTTATTCCTAAACAAATCATTAAACACTTGCAGCATTATCACAGGAAAAGCGATTTCTAGTTAATTTTTATGCGAGGATGTCCAGGGCCGGCTTGAGATGACACGAGGACTTCTTCTGACCCTCAGGCTTTCCTTTTTATCACCAGTGTATTTAAACTAGACATAAAGTTGCATGTTCACACAAATTAAAACATGACCACAAGTACTGACTTGTTTTCTGTTGACCAGAACACCCTGCTGGACCCTGAGGAGTATTTCACCAAGCAGGAGCGAATTGGGAAGGGTTCGTTTGGAGAGGTCTACAAAGGCATCAACAACCGCACCAAGGAGGTGGTGGCGATTAAAATTATTGACCTGGAGGAAGCGGAGGATGAGATAGAAGACATCCAGCAGGAGATCACAGTATTGAGCCAGTGTGACAGTCCTTTTGTTACCAAGTATTATGGATCATACCTGAAGGTGAGATGGTGTTTTACAGTTTTCAACCTGAACATACAGACATGGATAAGTTAGTACGCTTCCACAGTAATGGAAAAAAAACAACTGATGTGACTGTAAGCTCCAGGTTTTTGTCATCAGCCCCTCAAACTGGGGTTCTTGTCAACATTTTGGTGAATTCCAGTTTAACTTATTTATTTATTGTCAACCGTGGAGCCTCCTGGGTCTTCTTTCATGGAGCCCATTATGATTCAAAATGTAACAGATGGTGCAGTCAGAAAGTGACATTTCTTGACCCTGGAGTTCAGCTTGAATGGTTTTGAATGGTTTCTCCTCTGCTCTTTTCCTACCATCTGCGCTATCCATCTGATCAACCTGGGGTTGCATTTCCTCTTGCGTCAATGTTGTGGCAGGTTGGCTACAGTCCTGTGAACTTTCTACTTTTTGATAACTTATCAGCTGTGGTCAGAGGAACATGAAGCCAGCTGTGATACTAATTCAGGTCAAACAGTTTGAAACATGAATATAATGAGTCTATTTAAGGGCACCAACAAATTTGTCCGTACGTAGGCATATCTCCGTAAAATAAACAAGTAGGTTTTTTTATTATTCTTTACTCTATCGCATACTAAAGGCGTGCAAATATACATTAAACAGTTGTTTTTAACTGAATCACATTTCAGGAGAAATGAAACATTGTCTCAATGAGCTGTAAGGGTACCAACTAATTTATCTGTGTCTGTACGTGGTGCTGTTCAGACAGTGGTGACACAATTGTTTTTAAATTGGAGAACCTAAACATGTTTCACTAAATGTGTTTATTTTTCCCTCAGGGAACCAAGCTGTGGATTATTATGGAGTATTTAGGTGGAGGATCTGCTCTAGATCTGGTAAAAAGATTTCTAATTTTACAGAGTTTAAAAAGATCCCGTCAAAACTTTAACACTTCTGCTTTTCATACTTTCAACCCTGCCGGTATTTAATTGTTTGTGTTTATAATTTTCATATCTTTATTCTCTCAGCTCCGTCCAGGACCTCTTGAAGAGACGTACATCGCTACAATACTGAGGGAAATTCTGAAAGGGCTCGAGTATCTGCACTCTGAGAGGAAGATTCACAGAGATATCAAAGGTAAGGAGCAGCGGAGTTCAGCCGAGCCATAGACTGAATGATGAGCGAGTGCAGGATAACACACACCGGGACTCAACCAGATGCTTGGCTGAATAAACTCCCACACTTAAGTATGCAAACAAGCTGGAGGCTTTAATTCTCCACAGCAACTGTGAGTTTTTATTCTCACAGCTTTCTGTAGGTGTTAAATACTTTTATATCTGCATGTTTTTCCATTCAAGGGTCATATATGCCTGTAATAAGCAGGAGTTTCTATTTTTAAGGCCAAAAATAGAAGTACAGTTTAATAGTTATTTACTGTACTGCATGTGTGCACATTGTTAAAATGGTTCATTTCCATTATAGTTTTTGATTCCCTGCTCCTCCTGCCGTTTTTGAAAAACCCTTGCAAAAAATGCGTCAAATGCGCAACTCAATTGGGGATAGTATGCTATGACTTTTGGAAAGGCTAAATTAGGCAATGTAGACAAAATTTGCAAAAAAATAAAAAATAAAGCCTTAAACGTTTCCACATAAACAACAAAGGGACTTTGGTAAAAAAAAATGAGAAAACTGTCTGTACCTCAGACTTAAAGTTTAAACGGGTCACAGAAAGTTGGATTTTACATGACTGAACTGGCGTTTTCATATGTTTTTACCATTTTTACACAATTGCAGTTCATGATTTTTGAAGATTTAACCACAAAATGCTCCGATTACACTGTGATGTCACACCAGCCTTCATTTTTTAAATATTTTTGTAAACAAGCTTGTCTTTTTTTCTACAAACCTTACAATTCTGAGACAATTTATACATGGGAATGTAGGCATCTTTATCTTCGTTTGCCCCATGCATCTTTCACTGCCATAGGACTGTTTTTGTAAATCTACATGAAACAGCGTAGACAGATAAAAATTAACGTGTGATAACCAGACATTTGTGTCATTTACAGTTCAGGGGTTTTTTCAGCACAATTTATATTTGAGGCCTAATTTCTATTCTGTGTCAAGGAGTGAGAGACACAGGTGTGTGGTTGCCATGGTGACCCTGATGAGCCACTGGTAGCACCTTTACCATTTCCTTTGGTCTTGATTTCATTTTTACTTCCTGCACAGTTTAAATATCAAAATGCTGGCATTTTGTCAGCTTAGATCAACAGTGTCCATTCCTGGACCTCGAGGGCCTCCATCCACTATCCGTAGGTTATTTTTCTCTGCTTCAACAAATCAAATGTGACTAAATGGATGATTAATAGGCTTCTGTAGAGCTTCAGGACATGCCGAAGAACTAATTTAACCATTGAATCGGGTGTGTTGGAGCAGGTTAATGCCTAAAACATACAGGATGGTGGCCCTCAAGGGCCAGGATTGGACAGCACTGCTTAGATTATTACAAAAGAAAGTCATTATCGATAGTTAATGTATCTTTTTAAATAAAAAATGTGGCAGCCAACTACCTCATGTGTTTGTTTCCTTATGGAAACAGCCGAAATGACTGAAAATAGGTCAACAATAGCAACATTCATGAAGGAGCCGTTTGGAAACAAGAAGTCTAACAGTTTTAATGTGTTGGTCTGTATTTACGCTCAGATTTGTTGAGTAATGTATGCAGATAAAGAGACAGAGTAGGCTGAAACGGTAAACTTATGGCCCTAGAAGTTTTACAAGAGCAGCGTGTGGTTGAACGTCAAGGTCTGTCTTCATGGAGCCCAACCGTCCTGCTTGATTCCTAATATTTATTCCTGACAGTTGTCTTATCTGATCCTTCTCTTTTGTTTGACGTTTAGCAGCAGATTCACTCTTATATTTCCACCTAAACATCTTCTCTGAGATTCTACACTTGTCCGATTCTGGCGTATTTGTTTACCAACCGGATATAGTTCAGGATACCGTTTTTACGTTTGACTCAATAGTTTGCATTGTACCTTATTTGAAGCAAACAAACTACAGTACACCGTTTTAACAAGCTGAACTTTTTCCTGGTGTCTCAATATGTGTTAGACCTGCTTGCTGTCAAAACGCAGCAGATGGACTCAGCAGCTCATTTTTCATCTGGGTCTCTGTTTGTGTTCGTAGTAGTCAGTTTTAGGGATTGTAGTTGGCCTTTCGACCCCACTCCACCCTCCACTCCTCCACAGGGTGTGACTCTTTAACGTCGGTTCTTACAGGTGAAGCGAGAGATGGGATTATCAGCGCCTCGCAGGTGTGGTGATATCTGGGGCAGCAAGTGGACATCATGTTCCTAAAGTTGATGTGCTGAAGCAGGATAAAATGAGCAAGTGACAGGAGCAAACAGCTAAACAGCTGAGCTGCAGGATGTGTACAACTTTAGTTTGATGTTCCCGGTCTGCACAGGGGTCGGGGTCGGGGTCATGGACGGTTAGGGCTCACTGATGGATACGAAAAAAAGTGGCACTGCAAACAGTTTAAACAAAGGGACAGTGTCACTGTGCGCATTTTCCAGGCGCACAGGAAGATCATTTTCAATTTATGCTCTTAATTAAAAAAATGTTTTTTTATTTCAGAATTTCTAACTTTTGGTAATTAAAGCTGCATACCATTCATTAGAAGTGAGAATTGTACTTCTACATTTGTTCATCCATGTACATGTAATTCACTGAATGCTGCTTGTTTTAATAGCATATAAGGAACAGATGGACCAATTAATCGCCCAGCTGATTTATTCAGCTGCTACTGGCCACTTTAAAAAAGTCTGCAGTCATTCATGCCTTGGCATACTTACTTAATTGATATGATTGTATCAACATCAGTGTTGGCCAAAGAAAAACTCATAGCGATCAACCTCTGAAGGAAATTGTTAACATTTTTAATTTTGGTTTCAACCTACGACATATAAAATAACTAGACACAGGACCAGAAGCTGGAAGTTGAAACCACAAAAGATGAGCACCTCCTAGTGGCTTTTAAGTCCTGCCTCTCCATGTAAAGGACTGGGACATTTTACTGACTAAACAATGAATACACTTCAGATATTTTTTTTGCAGATGTTGATTCCTGTAGCCCTTACCTTGCTGCTGTATCTTCAAATATGTTTTTAAGATGTGTTTAGTTTAGTTTTTAGTTATTTGAGGCTTAAAAATGGGAGGGTGTGGCTTTGGTTTTAGACAGGGGAAGTTAATAGTTGCTTTAACACTCTTTACTTGTGTCTATGGTTTCAACTGGATGAACAAACACTTCATTGTTCATCGTTATCTTAGATTGTGACTTTATTTAGGACCACCATAACAGAAGGCAGAGGTAAATCCAGCTTATTGGTGTTTGACTCTTGTGTTTCTTTTTGTTTTTTGTTTTTTTCCTAGCTGCCAATGTGCTCTTGTCAGAGCAGGGGGATGTGAAGCTTGCAGATTTTGGGGTGGCAGGACAGCTGACTGACACCCAGATCAAGAGAAACACATTTGTCGGCACTCCTTTCTGGATGGCTCCGGAGGTTATTAAGCAGTCGGCCTACGACTTCAAGGTGAGAGTCTGTGGACAAGAGCTAAACTGAGGAACGGCATTGAATCAACATTGGGTGAATTTGAACTCACTTTTATTCACCCTTGTATAACATTAGGCTCAGGAAGATGCAGTGGGTTGTAAAAGTATTGAGGAACTCTCTGCACAGATTAGAGACAAAGTTGTAGAGAGGTACAGCTCAGGATTGGATTGTAAAATATTTCAAACCCTAAACATCACCATTAATTCTGTTTGTAGAAAAAAATTAAGATTATTCCAGCACGTCAAACATGTCAAGAAAGGGTTGTCCTCCAAAACTCATGGACCAGGCATGAGGGCATTAATCAAAAAAACCAAAGATAACCGTGATGGAGCTGAGCAGCTCTTCTGCAGAGATGGGAGGATCTTTCTGTAGGATTACTATAAGCTGCACAGAGCTGAGCTTCATGGAAGAGTGGGCAGGAAAAATATACTGATTAAAGAAAAGTAAAAGGCATTGTTTGGAACTGACCAAATTAGAGAGTTCCCAAACATGTGGAAGAAGGTGCAGTGATAAGACTAAAACTGAACATTTTGTCTATCATGACCTCTGTCTTGTACAAACCTACCACCTCTCATCATGCTGAACATGTTCCACACAGTGAAGCATGGTGGAAGCAGCATTATGCTTTGGTTTTTTTACCTCACAGGGACTGGGAAACTGGTCAGAGTTGAAGGACGGATAGATGAAGAAAAATGTAGAGGAATGCAGATTACTTTTACAACCCACCGTAAATAGTTTGCTTCTGGTGGCAGCATTTAGGAAACAAAATAAATGTTTAATTGTTTTACTAACGTTGCAGTGTCCATTTAAATCAACACAGTTAACATGGATATTTTCTCTTTCACTCAGGCTGATATCTGGTCTCTGGGTATAACTGCCATTGAGCTGGCCAAAGGAGAACCACCCAACTCTGATCTACACCCCATGAGGGTTCTGTTCCTCATCCCCAAAAACCCCCCACCCACATTGGAAGGTCCCTATAGCAAACCCTTTAAAGAGTTTGTGGAAGCCTGTCTAAATAAAGACCCCCGTTTTGTGAGTACAACACAGAGGAAAATACTAAATCAGTTTTGTGCTATAATAGGACAAAAAAACAGAAAACAGCAGCAGGCTGGAGCTGCTGATTTGTGTGAAGACGAACAAAAAAATGAGCCAAATGTTAACTAACACTCACTGACAGGAAGTATTTGTTCTGTATTTTGTCAAATGATTGAAGGCTTGTTTTACTCAAGCTTTAGACTTTATATTAAAAACAGAATAAATAATAATAAACAACAAATAAAAATCAGGCATCTCGCAGTAAAACAGTTAAGTAACTCAAATGATGTTCTCGATGAGCACCAGCAGCTTTTGATTTGAGATCTTGTTGTCCGTGAATGTTAATTTTTCCGCTGCCCCTTTCCGCCCCACAGAGGCCGACCGCCAAAGAGCTCCTGAAGCACAAGTTCATCACACGCTACACCAAGAAGACGGCCTACCTGACGGAGCTGATAGACCGCTACCGCCGCTGGAAATCTGAGGGGCACGGGGAGGAATCCAGCTCGGATGATTCAGATATGTACGTCTCCGCTTGTTTTTTTGGGGTTTTTTCCCAAAAGATTGATGATTTATAAAACTGAATGGATTTATATTTGGACACTGAGCAGTTTTAAGAAAACACAATTCTGTCTTCAGTAAT
Organism: Kryptolebias marmoratus; assembly: GCF_001649575.2. Taxonomy (NCBI): domain Eukaryota; kingdom Metazoa; phylum Chordata; class Actinopteri; order Cyprinodontiformes; family Rivulidae; genus Kryptolebias; species Kryptolebias marmoratus. The sequence continues at coordinate 22,051,112 of NC_051449.1, forward strand.
ATGATAATTCTTTCATTTTTAATGATTTTTTTTTTAACCTCCAGGATTTGTAAATACCTACATGATGCTGTCATAACTGAGGGGATTATTTGACTAAAAGGGAGGTAATCTCCATTTGCTTCTTCTTCTTTTCAAACAACTTCCTCCTCTTTTGTCCGTCCCTTCAGGGATGCTGATGGTGATGTAGAACAATGTCCCACTTGGACTTTCCCCACAGTCAAACCCTCCACTTTGAGCCAATTACAGCAGACCTACACCCCCACAGATTCAGAGGTAAGACGTGCAGCCTGGGTTCCTGTGCAGTGCTGATAAGTATGGATATTGTTTTTGGTATTGCTCAGATCTGGACAAATATGTATGTGTGTGTGTGTGGGGGGGGGGGAGTCCAGCAAAATATGTTGAATTGCTGAAAATAAGTAACTTGAATAAGCAAGGTCATTTCACCATTGAGATACAGTCATGGAGGAAAGTAAGTCCACCCTCTTTCAGTCCAAGGGTTTTATGTATCAGGATATGACCCAAAAATGATCAGGGGCCTCGTGTACGCACAAAAAAGATGGATGGATCATGTTCCACATACAAGTCTGGATGTATCAAAACGACTATTGGGTGTAAGTGAGCGTAAATATACAGACACCTTTGACCTGCTGTGAGAATGTGCAAACACTGAAACTCTCCTCAATACATTGAAGTATGACTCAAGGGGCATTTGAACATGATGTTCTTTTCTCAGAATTTGATCACTTATGGTTTAAGGTCAAGTGGTGAAACTGAACCACTTTTAACCTCATACAACATGACGTAACACGTCTCAAAAATGATCAAAACCTCAACCCACTGTAAAGTTTTCTCTATTTTTGTGACATGCAGATGTAAGTGTACATTGGTGACCACACACTTGTGAGGCGCACAGACAGCTGAGGTGCATAAAATGCATGTGAATTGTCTAAGGGACACTTCCTTCTCACTGAGAAGAAAACAGCATATTAATTCAGAACAAGTCAGGTTTGATGGTTCCTAAGGTCGACAAGGTGTAAACAATGACACATGCATGAGGTTCTATATGGTTGTGAAACAGTGGCAGCTTTGGTGCTGCTGGAGGACATCAGCAGTGGAGGAATTGGGAGTTTTCAGGAATCACACCAACCTGCTGCCAGACGAGGATGTCTGAATTATTATCTGATTCAGAGTCCCAGGGTCATTGCTTTGGAAATCTGCACTGAACCTGCTCCAGCCTTACACAGGAACGCCAGAAGAAGCTGTGCAATGCCGGTTCCAGTCCTCACCACACTGGAGTTCCTAGGAACCAAAGCCTTTCAGAAGCAGCTGGCTGACAGGTTGAGTATTTCACAGTCATCCCTGAGCTGTGCCATGCCAGCCATATGGGTCAGCCTCATCCATATGATGGCCAGATATATCAAATTCCCCGCGGCTGAAACACTTCTCTGATGTGCAGTGACTAGTTTATTAACATCAACAATCGAATAAAAAGCCTACCAAGCTCCTGAGCGGCTCTGTGTTTGCAGTAATTATGTTATTAAACACAAGCATAAAGTTGGAAATGCCTCAGATGTGAGCTGCCAGCAGATCTGCAACCCCGGTTCACTGCAATCATTTACAATAATAGTGTGACACTCATGTACGTTAAGTGGTGTCTAACCTTATTAGATGAGAGGTGATGCCAGCCGACCTTTGCTTTATTTCCACCTTTATGTTGGATCATCTAACTATTTTCTTACTTCTGCTGGTGTGCACTGCTCTGACAACCACAGCTTCACACACATGGCATGGTGCAAATGCCAGAGGACAGTGTGCCAAATATGTTTTTACACTCCACTACCTTTATTTAGGAGCATCTCTGAGTCACATGCCACGAACTTGTTCATTTTCCTGCATCTAAACATTATTGTGGATCAGGTAGAGAAGAGAATCACACAGAGAACATATTTACATCTCATACACGCTCAGTTCCACGCAAATTGGGATATATGAAGAAAAGGTGGCAGAAAAAGATACACACTTTTCAGTGTTGTCCATACGCCAACTTTTAGTTTGAGAGCTGTACACTCTTTGTTACAGGAGGCCCCTGGTCTTTACAAGGTTTGATAATTATTCAAATCTAACCTCGAGTACAAAAGCACAACAGATTCCATCTTGTGATTATTTATTAAACTAAACCAGAAAAAAGCAGGAGTTTAGTCAGTTTGTTGCTCTAGAGCAGACAGGTGTGTGTTAACACAGCGCCAGGGAGGAAAGTCATCAGCAATGACCTGTTGCTGCCATCAATTTGGAAAAGGTTAAAGTTTATTTCCAAACAACGTGGAGTCCATCATTGTATAGAAAAGAAGATTATTCACCAGTGGATAATATTTAAGACAGCTGCCAGTCTTCTCAGGAATGAACGTCCAGCAAATTTCCCCCGAGGTCAGACTGTGCACTCAAATAGTTCAAGAGACTACAGGCCTCAGTTAGCAGGTTAAAGGTTACGACAGCTGAAGTTTGGACCAAACTGGGTCAATGATCCCAAACACAGCAGCTAATCTACAACAGAACGGCTCGGAAAGGAAAAAAAATCAAGGTGCTGTAATGGTCCAGTCTACGTCCACACCTCAACTTGTTTGAAATGTTGCAGTGGGACCTTTAGAGCTGAGCAGAACCAAATATTTGCAAACCTCAATGAACTGAAGCAACGTTGGAAAGAAGAGTGGGTCAGAATTCCTCCACAACCATATGAGAGACCGATGCATAAAACCACTGGTGAAAGTTATTGCTGCTAATCTGTTGGATCAGGAGGTGCACTTAGTTTTTCAGACAGTTTTTCCCACTTTGGCCTATTTTTTGTTTAATAATTAATGACATCGTGAAGCTATTGTGTGCTTTTGTACTCTTGATAAAGACCAGATCATTTTTATTATGTCCTGATGTGTAAAACCATAGGACTGAAAAAGGGTGGGCTTTCTTTTTCCATGATTGTATATTTAAAACAAACATGGTCACCATAATGTCAGTGTTTTATCGCTCTCTGCATCAAGCCCTGAGTTTATTATTTTACCCATCAGTATTTCTAAGATACATGTACACACTTCTAGCACTACAAGTAGTTGGTGGCTGTTTTTAATTCAGTCCAGAAACACTCAAATGTTCATCCATCTTAAAGATTAATGTGTTAATGTGTAAATTATCACGCGCTGTAAAGCACTTTGTTACAGTAAATGTTTGTATTTGGATGTAAAAACAAAATTCATCTGAAAATTGGCTGAAAAAACTGTAAAAAGTGGTGAGTTTTAAAAAGGAAAATGTGTAGGCACCCTGTGTAGCAGAACAGTCAGTCCAATCCCCTGGTTCTATTTGATTTTATTTGATTTTATCATTTTAGTCAGGAGAGTCTATCAAACGCCAGCCGAAGTCTCAGTGCTTGTCTGCTTTGATAACACCCATCTTCAGAGAGGTAAGCCAAACTCCTTGTCCTGACTGTACTCCTGTCTCTGTTAGCAGAATATCTCTTAAACCATTGCTTGGAATACTTTTCAAAAGCTGAAATTAGCTGAACAATAGCAAAAACCAGCAGAGAAGTAGCCAAAAGCCTGAATTGTCACAACAGTCGCTAGGATCCAGTTTTAACAACTCTGTTACTAAAAGCCAGAATTTGGTAAAACTAAAGGTGAAATCTAAATATCAGTAAAATAATAGCTAAAATCTAAACAACCAAAACACGAGCTAAAAGCTAATTTATTTATTTATTTATTGAGCGCCTTTCACAGATAAAACTGTCACAAGGCGCTGCACAACAGACCAAAAAACTAACAAATAAAAACAAGCGCCAGTAAAAAGCTAAAATAAGAAAATGAAAATAAAACATTCAACAGAAAAAACTGTTTAAACAAAGTTTTAAAGTGTTTTTAAGAGTCCACAATAAAAAAAAAAGGTAGCCAAAAGCTAAATTTAGCAAAAAAGTAGCTAAAACTAGCTAAACATTAACTACAAGTGAAGCAAGTATACTAAGATAGATTTCAAAGACAATTCAATTCAAAAATACTTTATTAATCCCAAAGGGAAATTAAATGTTGTTGTAGCTCATTGTCCTGGTTTTGTTAAAGAGTTGTTATAGATGCTGATGGCTGTCGGCAGGAAGGGTCTCTTGTAGCGGTCTGTCCCGATTTGTCCTCCGACCTCGGTCCTGGTGTCCTCAAAGAACCCCACCAGGTGAGCCTCGCTGGCCTCCTGCGGAGCCATGATGGCCGAGCTTTGGAAGCACAGATTGGTCTTGAAGTCCTGGGCGATCTCCCGGACCAGGTGCTAGAAGGGCAGCTTCTGGATGAGCAGCTCGGTGGACTTCTGGTAGTGGTGGATCTCCCTGAGAGCCACGGTCCCGGGCCTGTAGAGATGAGTGGCCGGTGTGTTCCTGCTGGCAGCTTTGGTGGCAAGCTGCTTCCTGGGAGCTTTATCTCCGGTGGATTTATGGGCGGTCTGCTTGGTTTTGACCATGACTGGAGTTCAGGGTTCTTCACATTTAACACTTGTTGTCATGGTGACGCATCATAACAAAATGTCCAAAAATAAAAAGGCTTTAGTAAAAATCCTTCCAGCTGCACAGCATCCGATACCAGAGGAAGTAATCATCCAAAAAAAGTGATTTACATCAAGAAAAAGAGAGGAATAAAGTTTTCAAAAGCAATATCCTAGAATGAATGGAACAGAGCTACTCCAACATGCAGCCACCATGAGCGGAGCAATTCTAGAAGAACAAAGTTTTTCAATAATGTTTCTTTCACTTCAGTGAGGAAAAACATGTAAATAAAGTTAAATATTTCATAAAGTATAAAAGTTATTCAAACCAAAAGTCCCAGCTGTGATGCCCTGATCGGGCTGAACGTTTCGATGCCTGAGTGGTTAAAACAGCTGACAGGATGCTGAACGCGGCGCCTCCAGAGGAACGTTTAAGAGTCAACAGGAGGGAGTTTTAGTTTGTTTGAGGTGCAGATGTCTCTCAGTGAACTTCAAGCAGAATGAAGAGGGACTCCACCTCTTTTTCATTTGCTTCCAAAAACACGTTGGTTGGTGCACGCTGCTTTAATGTGCTGATCAGAGTCAGAGATGAGGGTGGCTGTAGCACAGGTTGCCGTGGTGATGCAGTCAGTTAATAAGTCAACCAGCTTTGCACCAATAAAATCCTGAATTACCTCTCTGAGCCTCTAATCCAGCCTCACAGACGAGGCTTTGGCTCTTGGTTGCAGAAATTATGTAATTTGTTTTAACATTTGTGAAAATCATTTTAGTTAAAAACTTTGTTTTAATCTTCATTGGGTAGAATTTATTTCAATTTATTATATTTAGGATGAAGCCGTAAGGGTTTGGGGTTATTTGCTTTACAGGCAGAAGGCCTGGCAATCCTTGAAGGAATGCATATCGCCCACCGCCTTTCATACCAGAGTTTTAGACTGTGATCATGTTATGATGAGAAGTGACGGCGTCGTAAACATTTTGGTCAAACTCTGAAAATAACGTTATTTGTGAAATCACAGTCAGTATGTGTCGGTGATAGCTCTCAGCTAACAGATCAGATTGTAGCTCAGTATCTCTAAAATCGACAGAGTTACAGCCATTTTTGTGTCTTGTAAGGTCAGTTGACTGTGGCGGCCATCTTGAATTAGGGTGACTCCAAAAGTTAATCAGTTGTAGATCTACATCCAGTGATCACTCGCTGACAGTTTCTTTAAAAATCAACCAGTGGTTCATGAGATATTTCGCTAACAGACATCCAAACACAAGCCAAAACACTCTCAGCTAATAATGGTTTTCACTGAAATGTTTTTTTTTCCCCCACCACCAGTTAAAGGACAAGCGGCGGGCTAATGGCGGAGGAGTTGGAGCCATCGAGGAGCTGGAGAACGCCTTCAGCCTGGCGGAGGAGTCCTGTCCGGGCATCTCCGATCGTCTCGTCACACACATGATGGAGAGAGTGTGCAGGTGAGGAAGCAGCCCCATCAGCCGAGGCGTGGAACACAGCAGAGAAAACATCTGGTCCTAACGTGCTACTCGCTGTCCTCCTTTCAGGTTTACTTTAAACGGGAACACCACTCCATCCTCACGATGAAACCCCATCTGGATGTAACGTGACTGACCCCCCCGCCCCCCCCTCCCNGTTTTTTTTTTTTTTGTCTGAGATAAGGACCATCGATTTAAAAACCCACATCCAACCTCCTGTACCACTGCCATCTTTCCCCGTCCTGTCCCCTCAGAGATCTTTTAATTAGTTATGATTAAATATTTTTACAGTTTTTCTTTAAAATGGAGAGTATTTAAGACAAAATGCCATGACATTTAGAGCATTGTGTATACCTGTTAGTGAGAAGAAAACTGCTATAATAAAGTCTATGAAAATGATTTGTCTTATCAACTCACTTCTTGTCTGCATGACTACCACCAGACCCAGTTAGTGACGTTTATCAGATTGTAATAAAGTGTTTTACTGTTTAGATACATACATGGGGCTGTAAAACTACTCCCCCTGGTTATTATTGTTGCCTTAAATGGGTTTTTAATTTCATTATAAGTAGTGAACCTATACTAAACACCCCAGATTAATTATAGTAAAATAGAAAAAACGCATTTATTTTTTTTAATATATAAACCTAAGAAACGACCTCATTCACACCCTTTGAGTTAAAATTCTATCACCTTCAGAAGCCACATAGTTAAATTGATGATCGAAGCATCAATTTACCTCAGTATATATCCACTCACTGGCCACTTTATCAGGTACACCTGTTTATTGTTAATGCAGTTGATCAGCCAATCAGATGGCAGCAACTCAGTACCTTTAGACATGAGGATGTGGTGAAGACCACTTGCTGAAGTTCAAACACGGCTTCAGAATGGGGAAGGAGGAGTTAAAACAACGGTCTCCCAACAACCACATCACTTTGAATGTGGTCACTGGAGACAGGCGGGCTGGTCTGAGAAACTGCTGATCTACTGGATTTTTACACAACCATCTCTAGAATTTAAAGAGAATGGTCCAAAAAAGAGAAAATATCCAGTGAGCGGCAGTTGTGTGGATGAGACGTCTTGTTAATGTCGGAGAAGAATGGGCAGACTGGTTGGAGATGACAGAAAGTGACAGTAGCTCAAATTATCACTGGTTGGAAACAAAGGTCTGTAGAAAACCATCTCTGAACACAGAACACCTCCAACCTTGAAGCTGATGAACTTCAGCAGCAGAAGACCACACCGGCTGCCACTCCTGTCCGCTAAAAACAGGAAACTGAAGCTACAGTTCACACAGACTCACCAAACTTGGACAATAAGAGATTGGAAAACCATCGTCTGGTCTGATGGGTCTGGATTCCCTGAACTCCAGTGGCCTCCTCGGTCACCAGATCTCAATCTAATCGAGAACTTTTAGAATGTAGTGGAACAGGAAACTCCCATCATAAATGTTCAGCTGACAAGTCTGCAGTGACAGCATGATGCTATCTGGACCAGAGTCTGTAAGGAATGTTTCCAACATCTTGCTGGATAATTAAAGCATTTCTGAAGATAAAAGGATGTCCAACCTGGTACTAGCAAGGGTAATAAAGTGGCCGGTGAGTTTATACACCTGTTCTGATAGACCCCAGAATCAACACCTCTATGTAGCTGCCACCAGGCAAGAGACATCATGAAGACCAAGGAACTTTCCACAAAAGGTATGAAGAGGAACAGATCAGGGTTGGTTTACGAACTTCAACCCTTAAATTCCTAGAGCTCCATTAAATCCATTATCAGAAAATGAGCAAACCTGCCAAGAGGGGGTCGTCCTCTAAAATCACAAACCATTAATTAAGAGCATTAATCAGAGACGTGATGAAAAGGCCAAAGATGACTGCACAGAGCTGAGCTTCATGGAAGAATGGCAGGGGGGGAAAAAGGAAGACTGTCTGAAATTACCAAACTGGAAACATGTGGAAGATGCTGTTGTCAGATGAGACTATATTGAACATTTTGTCCATGGAGCAAATCTACCACCTCTCTTCTTGCTGAGAACTCCAAACCCTACAGTGAAGCATGGTGGTAGCAGCACCCAAACCCAAATCCAACCCATAAACCTGCCCACATACTTACAGTTTCCAGCAATCTTTACCTGGACTTCCTAAATCAAACAAATACTAAACTTTTTATCTGACAATTTATCAATTTCAAACAAAAACTCTCTAATTTCAAAGATGAGACATGCACTGTGTAGTTTCATTTTGCGCTTTACTATAAAAATATTTTGTCTTCAAGTAGTAATGTGTAATTTATAAACTAATAACGACAGACCTGATGTCTAACCTGTATTTATCTGAGATAGTAGATAAAAAAGGGCTCAAAACACAGATGAGATTATTAAAAGTTTAATAAATCTTTTTATTCAATATACGCGTTAAGAACAATATTTGGTACTTCATTGTTGGGTAAAAACAGGACAAAGAGGAATGTCGGAGAACTCACATTTTGGCTGGTGTGGGGAACGTTGGCCACACTGACCGGACCGGGTCAATCTCTGTGATCAAACCACGAAATACTCAGCGGGTGCATTAATCTAACCGGGAACTCAATCACTGCTTCCTTTATATTATAGGAGGGAGGCTAAATGAGGGAAATGCACCAGTTTAGTTTACTTCGCCCTGCATTTTCCAGGCGCACAGGAAGACCATATAAGGTTAGGGGTCAGAGTTTAAGAGCTTATGCAGAGTGGAAGGCAGTTTAACAAGGTTACACTGATGAACAGTTAAATTTGTACCTGATGGGGTCGACAGCTGCATGCATATGAGCCAATCACATAAACACAGGTGGTAAAACTTATTTTATCTAAAGGTCAATGTATTTTTTGTGCAACAATAGGTTAATATGTTTTAGGCATTTCTGTGACAAGTTTTCACCACAGTCTGCTCTCCCAATGAAGTTTTTCACAGAGCAAAACAAAACGTTTCAGCACCAAAGTTCCTGAATAGAACACCACTTTGGTTTTCTGAATGAGGAATCAAATCAAGACAAGTAACAGCCTCCCAGGATAACGTGATCCTCCATCTTAGCAAACGGATCACATGACTTCATTTGTTCTTAAAAAAGGTTACATGAAAAAAGAAAAAGAACCGTTATATGCAACTATATAAACGTAACTTATGATTATACTCAACTGAACGTATAAAAAAAAAATGACTTCAGGTCAACGTGGAACTAAAATAAAAATAAAAAGTGGCAAACAGTAAATGTCAGTTTTACAGCCTTTCCAATTCTCTGGTCAAACTTGATCAGTGGCTGAAACACCTACAGGGAAAAACAGAAAACGATAAGTGTAGACATTAAAGCTATGAATATACTAAATTTAGTGTAACAAAGGGCCAAATTAAAGTGGTGTTCTGTGTAAAAGTGATGAAGCTCTTTGAACGACCTCAGTTTGGACAAATAGTTTCATTCTGACAGGACCGGCTAAACTAAAGCCACGATTATACCGGCGTCCAACTCGGGGAGTCGCCATTAACGCCTCACTGCAGTCCTCCTAAGCAGTGGCTGTCACAACTTAAGAACCTGCGCTATGTAGCAGGAATGGCACAAGAATAGTCGTGAACAAGAAGTACAGTCTTAATGCAAAAAAAAAAAAAAAAAAAAAAAAAAAAAAAAAAAAAAAAAAAAAAAAAAAAAAAAAAAAAGACAAGAAAGTCTGATTTTATCTGAGTGTTTTTCTGCCCTGCTGCTCTTCCTGTTTACACCATGAGATTCAAGCAAGACACAGGTCTTAGNTCCAACTCGGGGAGTCGCCATTAACGCCTCACTGCAGTCCTCCTAAGCAGTGGCTGTCACAACTTAAGAACCTGCGCTATGTAGCAGGAATGGCACCATGTTTCTTGCAAACCTTTGCCTAGTTTTAAATACTTGATTGGAAAAAAAAAAAAAAAAAAAAAAAAAAACAACAACAACAACAAAAAGACAAGAAAGTCTGATTTTATCTGAGTGTTTTTCTGCCCTGCTGCTCTTCCTGTTTACACCATGAGATTCAAGCAAGACACAGGTCTTAGCTGCGTTCAGACCAGCTATTAGCTCATCAGTCCTGTCAGAATTAAACTATTTCTCCAAACTGAGATCGTTCAAAAAGCCATCTACAGATATTAAATCTTAATAAATTTACATAAAACGCCATTAATGTCTAAAGCACATATCAGCACAGATCAGAAACGTGATCTACATCATGTCTACAGCTGAGTGGGCCTTCAGCGGAGTCCTTGTCTTACCGAAGACATCTCACACGTCGCCATCTCCTTCTCGGTTCTGCATCTGGGCCTGCATCTTGGCGATCATCTCTTGCATTCGTCTCAGCTACGCAACACAGAATATCAACCATGTATGACAGAGGATAAAGACTTATAAAACAACAAGGCAAACCGCGTTTATCTCAGGCTTTGTCTTTCATTCAGTTTTGGTAAATGAATCATTATTCAAAAAAAATATATGTAACTTAGAAATGCAGGGTTTTGTTTGGTAGGACCAGTTAGGTTAATTAGAGCTGCTCGATTATGGAAAAAAATAAAAACTTGCTCTTTGAATTCTCGCTTTACGTTGGCACATAGTGCTTTATAAAGGATCTTCCTCTACTTCTTTTCTGTCGTTCGGGAAACAAAAAGCAATTAAAAGTACGGTAATTATGTGGCCTCTCTTGGAGATGAACCTGTGATCAAACATCTGTCTGGTTGATCTGGTATGAACACATGTACCGATACTCCCCTGTTCTTCACTGTTTACAAGATTTGCATTTTAAATGGTGACATGTGATGCGTTTAAAAAGGGTTTTACATTTCAATATGCTAATTTGGACACAAAACTAAACTTAAAAAAGGACTGACCATAGCTACAGGAAACAAGGCTAACCGGGAGAGACTTCCTGACAAAAATAAATAAATAAAAACATTTATTTTAGAAAGATCAAACCTTGTGTTTTATATCTGAGAACCCTCACCTCAGCCTCCTTCTCCTGCAGAATCATGTCCTTGTCCATTTCCTCCGGCTCCGGTCCTTTTCTGCACCAGTGACACACACCTAGTTACTTTTCATGTCACAGCTCACTAAAGTACCAACTGAAGAGAAACCAGTCATCAGAAGGGTGAACATTACACGCTGCATGTTATTGTTTATAACAGGGTCAGCTCAGAAACCTGTCTGCATTAGTCACAACGCTTGTTGTACCACTTCAGGCAGAACGAGGCACATAGGACAAAAGCCACGCTAAGAAAGGGGAAACGGGGTTAGTGGGTTAGTGTTTCATTGCAGAGAAGCAGCTCGGAGTAGAAAAACCAGCTTCTACAACAAAATGGCTACAAAGAAATGAAAGCAGGAAGATTCACAAGAGGCAGCAGTTAGAGCAAAGGTCAGCCTCCCCCAAATAACAAAACAAAACAAAAAAACAGTACCTCCAACCGAGACCAGACCGCCATCGTGGGACAGATGGCGAGCCAATGAGGCGACACTAAAACCAATCCCTTATCCTGGGCTGGCTTTAGAACAAGAACTACAACACTCTTTTTTTGTCTAGACTGAGAGGTGAATCAAAAATATAATCAGACTGTTATATGAGACAGTAATCCTGTTTCTAAGCTCTGGAGATACTCCAACTACACGTGCTTTTTATTAACTAATCACATAAAGCATGTAAAGAAAGAGAAACACTACGACTCTTACATTCAGTTCTACACAACACTACCAGAACAAAACTGATGAAACATGCAAAATATCCACTGATACAGGTTTAACTACAACATGTGAATCTAAACAAGAAGGAATCAGACGACAGCAGAATCTATTAAACAAGAGAACATCCTGGTGTTCTTCCAATTAAATGCTCCCATGAGGGTTCTGACTTTGGTTCTTTTACATCTTGCTGGTTGTCAGCTCTAAGTGATGAGTTCATGTATGTCTAATGTCACTGTGCTTGGCATCCATGATATATTTTTATCAAAACTTTCATATTTTGAAGTGTGTGTGGGGGAGGGGCTGAAAAAGCAAGCCGACAGACAAGTACGTACGCAGGAGACAGAGGCAGAATGTAACCATGGGAGGACAACCTGCCGCCCCGCTTGAGGCGTTCTGAGCGGAAGTTCTCGTAGTGCAGGTCCTGAGTCACTTCCTGTAGATCCTGCATGTGGGTTCTGTGGGGGAAGTGAGAAAAAGGAGTCAAAGCCGGCACTCTCAGAGACATTTAGATAGCTTCAGGCTTCAAAATAAACAATCATCTGGAGCTACATTTGTGTCATCGGATAAACAGTTTTTTTCCATCTTGACACTGAGATTTGTGACAAATCAAACATTCTTAGCTTACACTTTAAAATACTAATTTTGAATGGCACCTTATTTCTATAAACAGGTTCATAATAATAGGATAATTGTGTGAAAGCTGAGCTTTTTTTTTTTTTTTTAAATCAAACTACATTTGTATACTTTGTGCCGTTTTATATATTCAGAAATCAAAACGTTCAGCCCAGATGGGAAGTGTGTGCCTTGGATTCTGGATTTCGTAACTATTTTACCTTTCAAAATATTTAACTTCACTTGAAATAAAATCCTCATGCTACTTTTGCCTTCTTATGCTGCTTTTAGCTACCATTCTGCTAGTTTCAACTTTTAGCTACCTATTAGCTACTATCAGCTGTAATTTTCTACTATCATGTTTTAGCTACCATTTTACTAATTTTAGCTACTGATTTTCATATTTCAGCTTAATCATCTGTTTTGCTACTTTTAGCTACAGTTTTTGTAATTTAATCATGTTTTCTTATTTTTTTATACATTTTTAGCATTTGTTTTGCCAAATTTTGCAACTTTTAGCTACTGTACAGCTATTTTACTACATTTTAACTAATTTTAACAACTGCGTTTCTAATTTTAGCTTTAGCTACTGTTCTGCTCTTAGCTTGTGTTCGACTCATTTGAGTCTCTGTTGTGCTTGCTGAACTTTAACAGCTCAGCAATCGAACTGCATTTTTGGAGAAAATACAACTTCTCGAATTATAGTTTTACTATTCACACTGGTATTTTATATTCACACAAAAATTGTTGATAAAAAAAAAAAAGTATATTTTTTGGCAGAACTTCCGAAACAACCCTGTATGCTGGGACTGAGGTAATTGTTGGATTTTGATATATTTCAATTAATTTGCTTCAGTTTTTTGGGTCATTCGCTCTTCCTCAAATGATCTGCACCAACGGAGCGATAACACCTTCGGCTGCTCTACCACTCACATCAGCATGGTCCGCAGCTTGAGGAAGTCGTTGTGTTCTGGGTTCTCCACTTCCACCACACCCCACGGGTACAGACGACCCCTGACCTTCTTCCCTTTGGCTTCAATCTGCTGGTTGGATCCCACCACAGCAAACGGGATGCTGGCCTGGATAAGAGAAGTAGCAGCTCTTGTTATTGTTGTAGTAGTTCAGCCACCAAAAATACACAATCGAGACACTTTAAAGATAATAGAAAGATGCTACCTTGAGGATTCTGGTCTGCTCCTTGAAGTCTTCATCTTCATCTGACTCGGCATCAGGAAGGTGATAGATCTTAATACCATGCTCGTCGATCTCATCAAGAATCTTACCAACATAAAAGTGATAAAACCAACAGTTATGAGAGCTTATTGTGTTTGGAGAGAAGAGGAAACAACATTTTGATAAAACCATTTCAGATAGAAGGTCTGTGTGCAGCTGTGTGGTTGCTGTAAGAGTGATAACATTGTGCTTGGACTACATTTTGATTCAGGAACAGGAACAATGGGTAACTCTGTTGCTGCTCACCCTGCGCTTCAGCCTCTCCCTCTCTCTGAGGGTAAGCGTGTCGGCCTTGGCGATGACAGGAACCACGTTGACCTTGTTGTGAATGGCCTTCATGAACTGGACATCAAGAGGTTTCAGGCTGGTTGGGATGAAAAAAGGGATTAAAAATAAAAAGACAAACAAAGTCAAGTTAGGATTTCTTCGAGTAAATGTGGTTGTTTTAAGATTTGTCACTGAAACAGTTACAGTATTTGTGAACGGGAGGACACACCCGTGGCCAAGAGGGGAGATGAAATAGAAACAGCAGTGAACTCTGTTGTCAACAATGTGTCGACGATTTAGGCCGCTTTCATCGTGGAGGTAGCGCTCAAACTGGTCATCGATGTAACTGATGATGGTGCTGAAACTGGATGGAAAAGATGGAAACATAAAGCCACAAGCACATCCACACTCAAAACAAAAATAATCTCCTTATAAACTCGGATATAAAACACCACAATACACTTTTATTTTAAACCATCAAATATTACCAGAGACAGTCTAAAGATTAGGATTGTACAGCTTAAGATCAAATAACCGTAATCTACTCGTTACTGAACCTTAAAATAATTTCCTACCAGTCTTGGCTGTTGATGGCGTCTCCGTATCCTGGCGTATCTACAACCGTGAGACGAAGCTTCACTCCTCTCTCCTCAATTTCTACCGTCGATGCTTCGATCTGAACCGTCCTCTCTATCTTCTCTGTCAGAGTGTGAATAATGACAAAGTAAGAGGACACGGTCGGTGCAGCTCTTTCACTAAAGGCCCTTATCTCACTGAGCTGCGACTGTTATCAGACAAGTTGTTAAAAAAAAAACAAAAAAAAAAACAGCAAGACAATTTCAGCTGCAGTGTCACGGAAAGTGTTTGTGACCAAGCAACCAGTTTTTGAAAATCACAGCTTATTTTTGCAGGCATAGCTTGTAAAACTGCATTCATGGCAGTGCACATTAGCAGCATAAATTTGTACATTTTTGTGATCTTTTGAAGAGCAAGCAGAAGTGAATGTCTATGCACCGTTGTTTCAAGCCCAAGCCTGCAGACAGAGATGAGTCCTCTTAGTCGTGCATCTGAACGAAGTGCAAAACTTCGTAGGAGAGAGAACATCCCTCCTGACTGAAAACACTGACTTTGCTTTTCTCCTCCAACTTTAGGGTGAAATGAGCCAATTACATCTGCATTATTTTTAAATGGGACAATGTTGTTTAAAAAATAAGAATTTTCAACATACTGTTGGAACAGATTAAAATCATAATTAGAGGTTCTGCTGGATTTTGTCGTCCACCTCTGCCCACCTTGGCAGCAGCCCCCATGTTTATGATTTAATCTGCTACAGTACAGCAGATTTGAGAAAGTTTTCTCAACAATTATTATTTATTATCAGTGTGGTTTGTAGATCCAGACTACTGCCTCAGATGTTTTTTGTCAGAGGTGAGCTCCCTGTAGGTGTCAAAATCCATCACTAGAGCTCCGAGATGAGTTGGAGACACCTACGACGGCCCTGTGACTGTTTTGAGAGAAAAGTTGTTGCACAATTTCTTTTTTGGATGTGTTCAAATCTCAAGTGACAAGACCGTGCACCTCTGCAGCTCATGTGAGGAAGTTGAGAACCCCACAAAAGTTGTGAGACATTCTGGAGACTCCCTCATGAACACGGTTTGCCAACTTCTCACAGCCCTGTGAGATAAGGCCTTAAACTGCTCTGACGAAGTTCAATTAGGTCAAACAAGAAAACAATGCAAATAAACCACCTGAACCTAAACAGGGACGGATGAGCGTGTGAGTGTGTTGTACCTGCTGCCCCAGGGATGACTCTCTCAGGGTAAAGGTCAGTCAGGAAGAGGCTGTTGATCAAAGTGGATTTTCCAAGTCCAGACTCGCCTTCACACAACAATCAGAAAAGTTTCAGTCCACAGTGCTCGAAACTATTGGCTGCTAATTAAAAAGAAGGGTCAGGACATACAGTAGCTGATGGTGAGGTGAACCAAAACAACATGACAACCTCACGTCAAACACACCTTATTAATCTGATTTTGCTCATTTATCTGGTTTGTGTGTGTGTGCGTTACAGTGTGAGAACAGATTAGTTGGAGTGGTTGGTTTGTCGTGTCTCCTGTCACCTGCCTTAACCTCATGGTGTTTTCACATGAGGTCAAAGACGAGAGATTAGAAAAAACATGTCAGTTCTTTTTTTAGGCCGTTTGACTCTTAGTTTGGGGGCTAGGATTGTGGTTCCCACCAGGGTCATAGCAATTTTTTTTCCCAAAAGTCTTAACTTAAAAGTGGCAGATAGCCAAAACACACACACATTATATATAAATCAGACAAACTGCCTGTAGAAATAAAACTACAGAGGGAAATGCTTCATTGTCTTCATAAGGTGATTGAGGATTGCTTTTGTTATGCACACAGAAAAAGCTACAAGCTAATAATACAGGAAAAGGCTTATTTACTCATGACCTGGGGTCGCAGCCTAAATAAGCACTAAGTGAGTATTCTTGCAGCAGAAAAACCAGGAGGCCTCACTGTCCTCTGTATGAATCAGTCCCTGGAGGCAAACAGCCTACATTCCTCTCTGGTTTATTTTAAAGCAGAAGGATGAGCAGTGTAGTTTCTACCCTCCCCCCACCCCCATCAATAAGCACGGAGGTTCACACAGCCACACACCAGCAGATAAAGCTGCTGCTAACGCCAGCTGAGCAACTATACTGGTTTGAAGAAACAACTCAAGTCCCACTCAACTCATACAAACTATGAGGAAACATATCTGTGTTCAGAAGACAGAGTGTACTCTTTATGCCTAGTTTGAACCTCATCAACAAGATCATCATTTTCTGAAATAAATGAAACCAGCTTCCAATGACAGCAAGAACTCCAGAGCAGGACACAACACGGCCTGAAGACAGTAATGGCACACTCACCGACAACCATGAGGGTGAACTCAAAACCTTTCTTCACAGACTTGCGATGAACCTGATTTGGAAGGTTGGCAAATCCAACATAGCCTGGGGTCTCAGGGTTGGTTAGCTGTCCCTGCTGTGGAAAAAACAGGGAAGAGGAGGAAAAACAGGAATGTCAAAGGAAACAAATCAAAAAGACTCCAGCTTCTTTAAGAATTAAGATTTATCTTTGAATAATTTTTGCTGCAAGACAGGTCTAAACCCGAGCACAACTGGTCAAGAGATATTTTGGCCATTCTGAAAAGGAGTTCCATGGAAAGGTTATGAATAATTGATCAATTATCTGATATAGATAGCTCTTTGTATAACCTCCGTTTGGAAAAATAGTGTTTATGTGTGACAGGACTGACAAACAAATGCGACTCAGACCAAAGTGGATTGCTGCAGTCTGAAAATGGCTGCAAATGTCATTGATTTTCATGTGAACACCATTTTATAAACCTTTACACCACCGTCAACTTCCCAACACAAGTTTGAGATTTCTACGGCTATATGGCTATCAGCAAGCACAAACAGAGACAGCACAAAACACAAAACCAAAAACATTAACCACTAAAGCTATTATGTGCTGTCAATTTCACACTGCAAACTTCTCACAACGATTTGCTGTAATTTAGTCCCGTTCCTCCTGACAGAACTGGTGGAACTGAGTCAGGTTTGTTGTCTTTTCAGCTCTGAGCACAAACTCTCTATGGGACTGAGATCAGGACTTTGTGATGGTCGCTGACTGACTTTGTTGTCCTGAAGCCTGTTTGTAACTAATTCAACAGTCTGCTGAGGGACATTGTCCATTTGAAGACCTGTTTTGGGATGCTTCAAGTACCTAGACTTTTGTTAGTTACAAACAATAGGACTTGGTACGAATTACAAAAAAAAAAGCAAATGGCTAACAGAAAAACAAAATCAAAGGCACTTTCTTGAATTTGTAGGGAAAAAAAAAATGATAATGCCTTTATTGACCTCTGCCAATGAGCTACATGTTTCTGCAGGGTTTGTTTGTTTGTCTGAGAACAAGATTACTCAAAAAGTAATGAACAGATTTTGATGATTTTTTTAGGAAATATTGAGGTTGTCACAAAAAAACCAACAAATAATTAAATTTTGGTGGTGATTTGGATCATGATCCGACTCCTACATTTTTTTAATGACCCTATGGCCGAGGCAGAGAGTTGTGCTTTCAGAGTTCCTCAACAAACAGTGACGACATCAATAATGATCTCATCCTTTATTACAGGAAATGACATCCTATTAATATATATATATATATATATATATATATATATATATATATATATATATATATATATATATATCTTTTCTACAGAAGCCTTACTTCAAAATGGCCGAAATATTCCTTAAACATGCCAGCCAATTACATGGCCCAGTTCTGAAATCACAAAGGAGAGGAATGCTCTTGAACAACACGGTATTTTCAGAAAAAAAGCAACTCTAACCCCTCTTTGTTATAGGAAGCATTCACTCCATCCGTTCAATATTAAAGCCACAGTAGATGTCAAAATATACAAAGGTTCTACATTTTGATGCTTCTAACACAATTTCCACATCATTAAATAACTGTTTGAGGGTTGATGTAACTCAAACTCATCAGGGTTTCTGTAAAAATTGCAAATAGAACAGCAAATTATCCTTGCCTTTGTTTAGAACTAAACTCAGTCCTCCCGTTAGAGTTCAGAGTATATCAGCAGAGCTCATTTCATGATCTAAAACCCAACTTCTTCTTAAATGCTCTCCACCGCTTCCTATCCCAAAATGATTCGACTTCTGTTGACTCTCGCCCTTATTGCTTTTAGCCACATTTCTTGTCAGAGGAAGAACTTTACCTTTCCTTGTTCGACCTGCTGTGTCTGACTCTGTTTACATCTGGGGATTATTTTACTGACTCAATATCTGTGGCGACTGCAGTGAACTCATCAGTGTTAAAATGTAAACAAACAACTCGTAATCGTTGGCAACAAAACATGACTGCTGATTTCACTCATTTAATACAATTTATGCAGCAGACTTTTGGTAGTGAATGATGCGTATTTAGTGGATATCATTTCATAGATTATACATGCATACAAAAAAATTCTAACCTAAAACACTGAAAAATCGCATATTTTGACAGCTGTTCTGGCTTTAAAGATCATCTGAAACACGGCGAAGTTTAAGCGAGACAGAAACCGACACTTTTAAACCAATGAACACTTGACAACTCTCTGAACATGAACATAACCAGCACTTACAGCAGATATCCACAGAAACACAAGCAGGAATCTGATCACATCAGAGATATAGTTTGTTTTTCTTACCTTCATTTTGTCAGCCTGAGACATGTTTCCTCTCCTTGATCAACCTGAAAGGAAACACAAACTGAGATGCAGACCCAGGCAGGGCTGTAAACCAATGCTCCTGGCCTGGTTGACTTCCTTCTTGTGCATATGAAGGCCTCGGTGACAGAGAGACAGGAAGTCTGCTTTGTGTTCAGAAAGGCTTGTGAGAGTGCTGTTCACCACAGAGAAAACTGCTTTTCTTCTTCTCAGCAGCCTCCCAGTGCAGGGTTATGATTTGAATTTGATAGATTTATGATGTTAACAATCCCGTCCCTCTCCGATTTCTGGCTCATATGTTTCACTACTTTATATCCGGCTGAATTTTATAGCATCTTAATAAAGTAAAACACGCCCACATAGTTTTAATGAACGGAAACGGCATGTAAACGGTTCTCTCTGTGCCTGAACAAACGAAATAATGTTATTTTCCGGCACATTAACAAAACACAGACATGTTTAGGTTAGATGTTAGCTCCTATACGGAACACGCCTTTTTAAGCTAGCTAATGTTTGCGCTGGAATTAGCCGGGTAATTAGCTGCAGCTAGTTATCCTGTAATGTGTGGTATAAAGAGGACAGTCAAGTCGTGTTTGCCAGACTGTTAACCCACACTATCAGTGAAATAGACAGGTTATCTCGGCGTTAACTACACTAACTAGCCTCGTAGCCTCTCGTGGGTGCGGGACGTTAAACAGCTAATGTTAGCGCCGCGGGTTTAACGGCCACTCGAGCCGGAGATTCACTCAACGACGACACACTCGGTGATAAATAAGTGATGAAGTCCTCAAGTGTTAACTTACAGTCTGCTGGCAGAAAAGGACGGTGAAGACGGAGGTTCAGAGGGAGGAAATGCGAGCTGCCGAGGAGAAGAAGACTTGGCGGACAGGCACCACAAATTCTTCAGATTCCGGTGCAGCGGCTTCCTTTAGCGCTCAGACCGCACAGCGCTGCGACAGCAGAGGCACTCTCAGTTAGCTGCAGAAGATAGGAAAAATACCGGAAAAATATCCTGTTAGTGGTCGATTTTCACCGAAGCGACACAAACGAGGCGGAGGAGGCTTTTAGCTAGTCATCATTAAACACCACCACCCAGTCCGTTAGAAACAATGGGCCTACATTTGTTTAACTTTATCATGTTCACTTAAAAAGACGGCACTGCACATTATCCAGAATGTTAGATAATTTAACACCAAAGTAAAATATATAACATAGCTGATCTCAATAAGTTTTATTAAAGTGAAATTATAAAAAGAAAACAGTGCTTCACAGCTGACCTTAGGGTTTTCATTGTTGCTGTGTAACTTTTTAATGCTATATTTTCTAATTTATTGTCCTCTGCTCTCAAGTGCTTTATACTCAAACTTGTAGTGCAGTCCTGTAAAAGAAAAAAGTTATCATATGCTAGGCTTAACTTCACAAAATCAAGATAATGAAGCATAGAATGCTGTTGCTGGTTACACTATGAAAACGCTACCGGAAAATTACTACATATGTGGCTCGTTGGTCTAGGGGTATGATTCTCGCTTTGGGTGCGAGAGGTCCCGGGTTCAAATCCCGGACGAGCCCATGTTTTTTCTTAGTTCATATATTATTTATGTCTTAAACTGAGGGGTTGTGGTTCTCCGTCTTGTTATCTTGTTAGTAAAGACAACGATCTGTATGACTTATTAATACAAAATGTGTTTGTTTTAGTCCTTATTTATGCTGCTCTCTCGTGGACTTTGACAGAACTGCATTTAAGCGTTTCAGTATTCAGGTTCAGATATGTTCATATGTCATTTAAACATAAAATACTGCAGTGCCCGTAGTGTAATTTTGAGCTCTAGTTGAATTTGAAGTAAAAAGGTGTTACTTCTTTTTTTTTTTTTAGATATGTAGCATTTTTGAGGTTTGTTTCATTTCCTCTTTCTTTAAACTCCTCATCATCTGTGTAACAGGAAATCCATCTTTTAAATGTCAAGACTCTTTCAAATGAGCACCATGCAGTACATTTTGACCTGGAACCACATGCCTATGATTATTTTGTACTTTATCCTGCGGCACAGGAGGAGCATCAGATGGCTTAATAAAATCTGCTCACTTGATGGTTTTTTTGTTTTTTTTGCTTTCACCCTGTAGGAGTTTATCAGAGCTTGCCATTGTGACTGCATCTCTGCTGCCTCCCCTCCATCCCAGGGCTGGATAGCTGCTGTTCTGCTAAATAGACTCAGAAAGATATCTTGGCAAATCCACTCCTTCTGTTGGAGCGAGTGTAGCATCTCCCCAGAAGGCACACTATTTCTGTTTTTGTCTGTAAGCTTCTTATGGCCTCATGCTCCGCCAGCTGTAGTGACTTCATCCTGTGAGAGGTGTGTTTCTATATCATTTACTTTTCTTTACTTTACTGCACATTACTTTACTTTTCTGCAGCCAACCTGGGGGAAAAAAGCAGAGAAAGTTGATATATATAGAAAGTTGACTGCTAGCAAAATACTGTCTCTTACACACATACAGCTGATTAACTGTTGGAGTCACCAGCACAGCTAATCAACTTTAGGCGAAACAAAAATGTCTCTAACTCATCCAATTTTTCAGACACTGAGCTCAAATCTGGCGGGGTAGTAGCTGAGCGCCATCTACAACACATACTCTGAGCGCTACACAAGATCGCACATGAATTTGAACACAACATCATTTGTCGCGTTTCTCACGATAAGATGATTTTAGTGTAAAACTGGCATGAAAGGCAGCGGGCGATATGCATTCTTTGAAGGAATGCTAGGCCTTTAATTAAATAAGCAGCTTTAACTTTTCAAGCAGCTCTTCATCTCCTGCAGGATGCAGAGTCTCTGACAAGCTGGTTGCAAATGTGTCCCGCTGCCTGCTGACTCGGTTTATTAGGCCTGACAGGGGCCGACACAGCCATGTGGCCCTCGGGTTTATCCTCACATGTGAGAGGAAGTGTATTAATTTGGTTTAGTAGATGGGGGTTTTATGAAAGTGTGCTGTAAGCAAAGAAGACCCCCCCCCCTCCCCCTCTCCCCCCCT
>NC_051449.1:22073253-22153043 GCF_001649575.2 Kryptolebias marmoratus
CCATGCACCCTCACCCTCAGTCTGAAGCTATTTGCCACAAAGCCAAAGCATATTCCTCCATCAGTGTGTCAGGGGGGAGAAAGCTATTAAATCTGCTTTACTTTTCCTAAGTGTCATGATAATACGCACAATAATACGCACAAGATTTAGTAAAATCCTCCCCAGAGCATTAAATATCTGGGGGATTTTCCCCCTGAAATGTTTCCTAATAGACCAATGAGAAGTGTCAGAAACTCTCGTTAGGCTTGAATCTCTCTGGATTTGAAAGTATTTTCCTCGGAGCTGAAGCGACAGAATTTGAGCTGTGAGCACATCTGAACTTTTCAAATAATTTGTTCATCAGTTTTCATAAAGAGCAAAGTCTCAGTATGGGTTCACTTAAAAAAAAAACAAAACCAAAAAAACATTACATTTGATTCAGTTTCTTTATACGTAAATCCTAATCACAGTAAAAGGGTTCTATATGAAGAAAATAAGCAAGGTCAACTCAAGCTTAGACAAAGGCTTACCACCTGGTAATGTTTAAGAAAAAGAATAATCTTATTTTAAGAAATAACAAGGTTGAATCCATTTTAGTCAAACCTCAAAAATGACATTACGCACAACCTCATGTTATATTGTGAGATCTCACGCTCAGAGTAGTTTTGAGGATGAATCCCAGCCACTATCACATTAAATTTTAGTTCAGTATCTGTAAAATTGACTGAGTTGTAGCCGTTTTTGTGTTTCCCCAGCTGATATCACATGCATTCATTTGTTAGCTCCTCCCGTATTTCGGAGCTCTCTTTGGCTGGAGCTCTCGGCCTGCTGCTCTGTGTCGCTTTTCATTTCCCTTTCGCCCTCGGGTCTTTCAGTACCTGTCAATTTCCTTTTGCCGCCTGACTCCTTAATCCACCTGAGTGCATGGAGGACAGTTTTGACATAAGAAGAAAAGATAGACTCCTAAAGAGAGAAGCAGTATCTTCAGAGCCAGGGGGGGGGGGGTAACCGGATTACGACGGCCATTCTGAGCTGCTGGCAGTTTTTTCTTATTACCCATTTTCCCGCTCATCTCTCCAGAGTTAAAACGCTGCCCTTTCTTTAAAAAAAACAACCTCTCCAAACACTGACAAGTACACAGACCTTAATACAGTTTTCACAACTAAAACAAGTGACAGCTTTATGGACGACAAAAAAAATAACAATTCTCCACATTTTCTGCTGCTTTGCAGGCCTTTTTTAGAAGTGATAACTGTCTCTGCTGGCAGTGTGTGCCTCCTGCGTGGAGGCCTGAACCCACAGTGAAGCAGATATCAGCAAAAAGACCCCCGCCGCCATCCCCTCCACACTGTCCGCTCACTGAAAACATCTTATCTTCTCCACCACCGATGTCTTCGGCACAACTGGATCTTTTCTGTCCCTTTGTTTTGCCTTTGAAGAGGCCTGCGGTGCCTTTGATTGTGGGAGGTTAATGAAATAAAGGCCCCCCTCCTCGGTGGTGCCCTGATATCTGAGGTTTATTTCTGCAGCCAAATCCAAAACTTCAACTACAACCACAGGTTTGTGCGCTGAAAAGCACATTGCTGAGATTGATGGGAACAGAAAGTCAGACTTAAAGGTAAAGGAAACTCTACTATTCCTGAGGCCAATACTGACAGGAAGAAAGGAACGATTGTTTCTTTTCATTCATTCTGTCTCTACAACCCCAATTTTGACAAATTTTGACAGAATGCATTAATTTGCAAATCTCACAAACCTATATTTTATTCAAGAGAGAAGAGAAACGCATCTCAAAAAATGTTGGATAAGAAGAAACAAAAGGCTGAAAAAGTAAGTGACACAATAAAAAACAGCTGGAGTTGCATTTAGCAACTAATTAGATTAATTGGCAACAGGTCAGTAAGAAGAGTAGGCATTAAAAAGCATTTTGGAGGCTGAATCTGTCAGAAGTAAAGATGGGCATTGGTTCACCAGTCTGCAAAAAACTGTCTAAGAACAGTGGAACAATTTCAGAATAATGTTCCTCAATGGAAATCTAGAAATACTTTAAATATCCCATCATCTACAGCTCATAATATCATCAAAGATTTCAGGAATCTGCAGAAATCTCTGAGGTCAAATACTGAAAGTCAGAACTGGATGTTTGTGATCTTCTGCATTAAAACCAGGTCTGGTTCTGTTCTGGACATCACAGCATGGACTCAGGAAAAACTATCATGGGAAGAAGAAGTCAGTATTTGGGTTTTATTTTAGTTTCTTTTTGTATTTAGGTTTATTGTTTCATGTCTCTGCAGTTCGGCTTTGTTTGTGGGGAATCCAGATTTTCTCTCGTGTTTCTATAGTTTTATTTTGGTTCTTGTGATCTGTGTTTTGTCCTTCCTCTGTTGTGTAATCTGCCCCCTGTACTATTTGTGTCGCTATCATCATTCACCTGTCCTCAGCCCTTTACTAGTTTGCCTTCTCCAAGTTAGTAATCACTCACCTGTGTCCACTTAAAACCTGTTCATGTTCTTCACTCACTGGTTCATTTTTGCTGTTATGCTCTGTTTTCCTCGTGTTCTGGGCTCCTTTCTCTCCAACCTGAACACCATCCAGAAACACTGCTGTCTTCTCTGGACCAAAACTGTTTTAAAATGAACTGAGGCAAAGTGGAAAACTGTTCTGTGGTCAGACAAATCAACCTGTTATCATCACACAGTTCAAAAGTCTGCCTCTCTGATGGTATGGGGGTGTATTAGTGCCTCTGACATGGGCACCTTACACATCTGGAAAAGCTTCATCAATGCTGAACAGTATATACAGGTTTTAGAATAACACATGCTCCCTTCCAGATGACGTCTTTTTCAAGGAAGGCCTTGAATATTTCAGTAAGACAATGTTAATCCCGCCTGCAGTCCAGGACTCTCAACAATAATGCATCATGAAAAAACAAAATTTGTCAAAGAAGACCCAGGACTGTTGAGCAGCTAGAATCCTCCATCAGACCAGAATGGGACAACATTCCCTCCAAAACCTCCAGCAGCTGCTCTCCTCAGGTCCTGGATGTTTACAGTCTGGTGTTAAAAGAAGAGGGGATGATTCACAGAGAGAAACATGGACCTGGAACAACTTTATGAGATGTGTTGCTGCCATCAAACTTAAAACCACCTTATTTTTTCTTAAAATTGGTAGTTTCTTTGTTTAAACATTTGATATGTTTACTGTGTTCCATTGGGAATAAAATATGGGTTTCTGATATTTTGCAAATCATCCCAACCTTTTCAGAGTTGAGGTTGTAGATCCTGGTCAGTGTTGTAGCTGTTCAGGTGACGATCAGCTAAAATCTAAGGTTGTTTACAGTTAAATGCTGAGGACTCAATGAAGAACAAGTGAGCACAGATTTTATGCCCAATCAGGACGACCCAAAACCAGATTAAGTGAAGTGTTAACAGCATCATCAACACCCCTACCTGCTGTCAAAGCAAACTGTAGGTTTGATGTGCTCTGAGTTCCTCCCAAGACCTCTGTTTTAATGTTAAAGTGCAGACAGAGCAACAGGTTGAAAATCATTCTGTGATTTTAGTGCTTTATTGGGTGCAGGTACAGTTACAGAGTCTGTCCGAAGGTGAGGGACTCTGTAAAGATGAGAGCAACAAGCCAGCTGTTCTGCTCCCAGTGTACTCCAGCCCAGGACTCTTCCTCTCCCTCACTCCCCTGAAAGGTTTACTGTCTCTATTGATGTTTATGAAAGTAACCATTTATGCAGAATTTGAAGAATTCTGAATTATGCATTATGAAGAATAGAAACATGAATAATTTCCACTTTAAATCTCTTTTTTTTTTGGGTAAGCGTTGGTGATTCTTTGGCTGCCTTCCTCCTGCCCATAGCTGTGCTCGTGTCTCAGTGTGCAGAAATTAAAACCCTTCGGAGAGAGAGAGAGAGAGGAGCAGAGGGCCCGCAGTCACACTCTCTTTTTTTAAAGGGATTACAGTGGGCTCTCTCATTCTCATTGGTGTGGCCCTCCATGTCAGTGTGGTGAAGAGTGGGGGCCATGTTTGATGTCATCCAGAACAAGCTCCGCTCTCGTTCATCCATCCACTCAGACTTTATGTGGTTTTCAGCTCCACGCTGCACGTGTTTCAGCCACTTTGAACTCATGTTCTCTCTTTCCTTCTTTGTTGGAGACTTTGCTGGTTTGTTACGCACAAAAGGAGTCTGACCTTTCTGAGGGGGTAAGTCGCTCTGAGTGGCTGGTTTTGAATTAAACTGCTTGTCTTTGAAATGGCAAAACCTTTGGATCACATCAAGAGACCCATGAATGCTTTCATGGTTTGGTCCAGGGGTCAAAGGAGGAAGATGGCCCGGGAGAATCCCAAGATGCACAACTCAGAGATCAGTAAGAGGCTGGGCGCCGAGTGGAAGGTGCTCTCTGACTTGGAGAAACGACCCTACATCGACGAGGCCAAGAGGCTGCGGGCTCAGCACATGAAGGAGCACCCGGACTACAAGTACCGGCCCCGGCGCAAACCCAGAACAGGTCCCCTGAAGAGGGACCGTTTGGTTTTCCCGCTGCCGTCGGAGCCCCTGAAGGGCTTTTCCCTAGACCCTTTCTTCCTCCCAGCAGGAGATAAAGGCAGACCTCTCCTCTCTCCCTCCTCCTCTTCCTCCTCCTCGTTTTTCCTGGAGCCGCAGTTCAGCCCCGGAGCTGTCCAGCCCTACAGCGCTCATACCTTCGGGTACCAGACAGCAGGGATGGGGGGGCCCCAGCCCCCTCCCTCCGGACCAGGATATGTGGTTCCGTGCGGCTGCAGCGCCTGGTCCTCCACATCCTTCCAGCCTCAGGTGGCTTATATTCTGTTTCCTGGGGCGATGAAGAGCAGCTTGGACTCGTACTCTTCATCAGGCTCCAGTGTGTGACAGGAAAAAAAAAAAACTCACAGGAGGAAAACTTGTGCACAGATCATCTGCTTCAGTCTGAAAGGAGTAAAAAAAAAAAACACACAGGAAATGTCAAAATTATTAAAAATGTCGGGAATAATCTTTAATCAAGAGAAATAAGGAATGAAACGACAGCAGGCCTTACTTTTGTCAAGATTCTGAAAAAAAAAGTTTAACAGACTGCACTTGTAAGGTTATGATAATAAAACGGTCAAAAATGCACCAGAACAAACTGATTAAACGACTTCCTCTATTTATTAAAGACAAAAACAGAAATTTTGATGTATTTTGCAAATTTGTAAGAGATTTTTAAATGGAATTTATTTTCAATTTGAATTTTAGAGACTCCAAGGCACTCTCTCCTTAAACTGGTTAAAAAGCCTTTTATTATTTCTGGCACGGTCTTCTGGACCAGTAAAACTCCACCGTGTTTCGTCTTGTAATCTATAGTCTAGAAAGTCCAAATCACCATGTAAGCAGATTTAAAAGACGTTTACAGGACAGGTCAGCAGAACATGAATGATGCCGTCTGTAGTGTTAGTTCTCCCATGTTGATCCATCTTCTTTACACACCTTTGCTATTGATCATATGCTTCTTTTATTAGAAGAGGAGACGTGCTTTAAAGCAAAACCTTTTGGATTTATAAACTATAAGGTGCAAAATCTCTAGAACGAAATGGAGACCTAAAGTCTTGGTAAAAAGCTGTTTTGTAAAAGATTTTTAGTAATTGGTCATTTTATTTTTACATTTTGTTTTGAGCCTTTTCAGAAACTTTGTTGCTGTTCATTGTTTTGGTGTTGTTGTTTCCGACCACTGCTGTAGAGCAGAGTAGTCTCAGAGGTGCTGATGGTACATTTGTTCCCGGCGAGAGGACTGTTTCTTCTGAAAGGACTTAATGACTAAAGAAAGAAGGCATTTAAACCGGTTGAAGCAGAGGGCGCCTTGGAGAGTCCTGAATTTAAGTTTGAGCGGATCCAAAGAGCTCCTCAGCTGGACGACTGAATCCAGGAACTGCTCCTTCACAGATTTTTTTTTTTTTAGAATAATTAATTTGATCTTTTTACCTTTGTCTCCTAAATGTATTTGTCTATGTGAGTTATATTTGTTGAGATTCTGTTTCAAAAGATGTCAACTTTATGTTCATTTACATTCAGACCGTATTCACTTATTTCATTTAGCCTTTTTTGCAGCCTCACGCTTTAATTCTTTAAATTACTAATTGTTCTCTCATTAGTCTCTACCCAGTACTTCATAATGACAAAGTGAAAAGTGAATTTTATATTATTAAGGTCATTAAATAAAAATAAAATAAGAAATGTGAAATATCACATACATATTTAGACCCATGTACTGAGGTGAAAACACCTTTAGCCCCTCCTGTGTGTCTTCTCTGTCTGCTCTGGCTCGTTGTCACCTCAGGTCCAGCAGTCTTCAGCTCTGTGGAACAGGTTTTCATCCATGATCATTTTTTGCTTTGCTTCATCGACCCTCACCAGTCTCCCAGTCCCTGCAGCTGACAAACAGCCCCACATCACGATGCTGCCACCTCCGTGCTTCACTGCTGGGATGGAGTTGGGCAGCTGCTGAGTGGCGCCTGACTTCCTCCAGACATAACATTTAGAATCGACACCAAACATTTTATCTGACCAGAGAATCTTGTTGAATCTTTAGGCCATCACAGGTGGAGTCTAACCAAGGTGTAGCAACATGTCAGCAGTCATCAAGGGAAATGGGAGGTACCTGAGCTGAATTTAAATATGTATACAGTTGTTGTTATGGGGTACTGACTGTAGATCATTGAGACAAAAAAAAAAAGAATTTAAATGATTGTAGCATCAGGCTGTAACAAAACAAGATTTAAAAAAAAGTGAAGGGGTGTGTGATACTTCCTGAAGCCTATTTATTTATTTAACAAAAGTAAATTAGAATTTCGTCTGTCTTCATTTCAAGCGCTTGCCAGTAGTCAGCTGTCATTTCACCTCAGCAACGTTAACTTCCTCCTGACAAGCTGCGTCGTGTTGCAAACCTCCACCAAAGACATTACACAGCAGCTAACCACTGCATGATAAATAATAAAATGTCTTTGAGTCGCGTTGAAGGCTGCACGAGTTTTCTTGAGTGGGGCCCAGACGGTGAGATGTAAACAGGAACTTCTCCTCTCCTCGGTTGATGACAAGGTGATAAAATGTGAGGAAGCTTAATAATGAGAGTTGTTTCACAGCGGGAAGGTAAAAATGATACGTCACACTGAAACCTTACTAGTCACACTGGACAGTGTTTATGTAGGGTAACGACCCAGACTGGAACAGGAGCGTTGATTTTAGAAATGTTTATGTGGTGCAAAAGGTTTTAATGACCTCTGACCTTCAGCTGGACATTCACAGAAACCTGTTTGGAGTTTTGATTCTGCTGCTACTTATTTCAGTGTCTGGTGTGAGTCCAAACTTGTGTTTTTCACCTCTCGTTCAAGTCATTTTATTTAGATATTTAAACATGAAACATACACATCCCAGGTCTAAATGATATTTTACCTCTTTGAGCAAACAGCTGTCATCACAGTCCATTCTTTCTGCATTTATTATCTATATAAAAACCTTTGGCCCGTCTTTGCTGCATGAAGCCTCTTGTAGACACTGTTTATTACTAACCTCAAAACGTTCAGTTGATTTTTTTAACTCATACTGTCGACAATGAAACAAAAAGATCAAGAAAATATAAACAGCTCTTTGAATAACTTTCTTTTGGAGAAATAAAAGTTAAGCCTGATGGGACTGATGAGCTAACGGCTAGTTGGAGCTGAGCCGGGCTGAAGATTATTTGCAAGTGGCGGCAGCAGCAGCAAACTGTAGCACTTCCTGTGCAGCCGGGTCTCTTCAGGCAGGAATATTCAAATATTTTTGTTGAAATAATCACATAATGTGAAATTAATGGCAGTTTGAAGGTTTCAATTATCTTAGAAGTTCAGTAACATTTAGAAGATGGGACTTTTTTTATTTTTCTCTTTTATTTTAGGACAACAGCACTTCGGTTTGCAGGACTCCTTCACTTTTTCCATTTTGAAATTCCAGACATTTCCAAACTCTGATTCTGATGATTTTTTAAAACATTTTTTGACATCAAAACATCTGTAGATTGACAGCAGATGTTTTTTTGGTGATAAACTCACCTTAATACCAGTGTTAGTCTTCTTTATCACAAAATATTGATCGTTTGGTAAAATTGTGTTCTTATTTCTAGTAAAATGGGAAAAGCTTCATCGGTTTTAGGGCTGGGTGACTTTTCTTCATTAAATTAATGAAAAATAGTTTGTTTTTTATTTTTAACATTGTGTGCAATTTGATTTATAAATGATAATATTATTAGGATAAAAGAAAGAAAACTGTCTAACAATTTGGCATACTTAACAAAAAAACATGTAGTTTAGTTAATGAAAGCTTAGACACAAACACTTTGAACTTCCTTTTAACTATTAGGTATCACTTTGGATCTTTCTAAAAAAAAAACTACAAAGGATACAAAATTATGGGAATATCTCAGAATTGGGTAACTTATAAAATATTATGTAAAACTCTCTCAGCTTTACTTAATAAATGTCAGCATTTAATACCTCTGACTCATAATTAACTTTCCTCTTACTCTTATAAAACATTAGAAGTGAGGATTTCTTCAGTTCAGTTTTAGTTCCATCAGACCACAGGACATGTCTCCACAGATTAAGGTCTTTTGGAGTCATGACTTCTTCCTCTCTGAGTTTCCTTTCAGCTCATGTTGGTTCAGGACTGGTTTCTCTGTGGATAATGACTCTCTGAGCAGCTTCAGCAGCAGCTTCACAAGCTCTTTACCTTCTGATGGCAGGACATTCCCATGGTGCTTCTACTTGTGGATCATTGTTTGAACAGATGAAGCTTCAGGCATCTGGAAGTTCTACCCAAAGATCAACCAGAGTTGTCCACAGTTCTCTTCCTGATATCTGGGCTGATTTCTGTAGATTTTCTCATGATGCCACACAAAGAAGCAGGAGGTTTTTGGTGTGCCTTAAAATACAACCACAGGTGTGGCTCCAATTAACTCAGATGTTGTCAACTAACCAATCAGAAGCTTCCAAAGCCATGACATCATCATCTGGGCTTTATCAAATTGTTTAAAAGCACAGTAATCTTAGAGTATGTAAACATGTTACTTTGAATAAAGTAATAAAAAATTCTCTCTCATTATTTGGGCATTTAGCAAAAAGAGGAATCCTAACTGACCTAAAACAGGGAAGGTTTAGTCTGATTTAATGTCAGACAGGGAGAACAAATGGTTTTGTTTGTTTTTATAGAGTGTATGTAAACACCTGCTTTCAATTTGAACTTTCAAATACATTTATTAGGGAAAATATTTCTTGTTTAAAATAGTTTATTCTCAATTTGTATCTTTCAGAAAATATAATAGCAAACAGAGTGGAAACAAATATTTCTCCATAGTGTTCCTTTTTTTTCTTACATAACCTAAATAATACTGAAACCAAATTCGAGAGGTTTCAAAATCCTTCAGGACTCTGTAGTTAATCTGGGTTTGGAAGTGGCTCTGATCAGACAAGCCATCATCACTGCCGTTCATGTTCAGACTAGCCATTAGCTCATCAGTCCTGTCAAAATTAAACTATTTCTTCAAACTGAGGTCAGTCAAAGAGGTAAGATAATAATTGTTTCTGACAAAATCCTACTTCAAAATGGCTGAACTCTCTCTTTAAGAACTGTGCAGCACGAAGAACAAAGTTCAGTTCATTTGTTGATGGGTTTTAGATAAAATGTGCCTGAAGTATTACTAATATAAAAATTGTAGTTCTCATACAAATCACTGGAATGTAAGAAACATGAGACAGATTTTAATTTTTAAATTAGTTTAGCTCCTAAATTTCAGTAAAGTTACACAAAATGTCTTAAACTCTACCTGAGGGGGAAAAGGTTTCATTGGTTTTTAAAGGTTTGTTTTTCAGTGAATGAATCTGATGGCCCAACATATTCTGAGCTGCAGTTCTACCCAAAACCACTAGATGGCAGAAAATCACTTACAAGATGATGTTCTGCCCATAAACCATGTATTTGTTTCCACCACATGAAATAACACACAATGTTGACAGAATTATCAAGGACTTTGTTTATTGTTGCATATTTAGCTCATCATCTTAAAATCAAGGCTTCCAAACAAATCCAGTTTCTCTTCAAAGCAGCCGATGCAGAAAAACACAGACTTCCATCAAACCTCGCATCCCACAAGCGGTTTACTGCGAGGTCTTCACTAATGTGTCTTTCATCAAAGCTGGCTGCATCTGGAGAGGAACGAGGATTCATTCGCTCCTACTAGAACTCCCATCAGTCCCAATGCTGAGCATTATTTAACAAAAATATTCATTATACAAGAATAGAAGACAAACAGAAACGTTCATCCAAACCCCACTGAACCCACTGCCAGCGATTATTAATCAGTGAGATAGAAACATGATTTTTGAATGTGTGGTTTTAGGGTTTACATGGCTAATTTGCTAATTTGGTCAAATCTTTAGCGCCCCCCCTCCCAAAAAAAAGATTTCACATAGAAAAACAGTCTAATCGAACCGTAATTTAACAAACACAAAACGAGGCCAAGCTGCAAACAAACTGGTGAACTAAAAGGTCCGTTTACACAAATAAAGCCAAACTTTTGCTCCCTTCGCTGATATAAACCTTTCTGTGTAATCTGGAGGAACTGACCTTTGAGTCTCACTGTAAAAAAAAACAAATTCTAATAAAAAAATAAAATAAAAATTTGGACTGTCGTTTATATCCGGTCTAACTTCTCACTCAGAAACTCCTCGACGCTGTCGGTGTTCCACTTGAGGATGCTGAGCTCTTCGGCGATGTTCCCGTTATCGTCCAGCAGCTTTAGAACAGGATCTGAGCCTCGAACGTACTGCAGCGGGCCAACGGGTGAGCGGGGGAGACACGAGAAACACAGAGTCAGTGTTACAGACCCGGTCTGACAGAACAGAACAGAACAGAACAGAACAGGCTCCGACAAGCAGCACGATTCATCGCCTCTACCTTGATCTGAAGACCCTTGAACATTTTCGGCTTCTCGCTCCTGACAAAAGCTGAGGAGGAAACACAGCAGACAAACAGGAGTCAGGTGATGGAGCGGTGGAGAAACACGCAGGGAATGCAGCACGAACAGCTGAAGGAAACAAACAGCAGACATGTGGCACAGATGGGGCTCCAGGCTTCAGACAGAGCTGCAGGATTTTCATCAGTTTGACACTGAATGTGTGGGACGGCAGTCGCTCATAATCCAAGAAAACCTCCTATTTCAAAGCAGGTACGCTTTGTTTTAAAGTTACTAGCCAGTGGGGGTTTGCTTTACTGATAAGAATTTAAAAAAACACGGCAGGATCATGAAGTCTGGGTCTCCACTGAAGGTTTTCCCAAAAAGACAAAGTGTTATTTGCACATGATGTGTTTTTGGTTGGTGAGGGTGTTAATCATCAGCTGGTGTTAGTAAACATTAAGGCAGACGAGTGAATTCTGACACAGCTCGATAGAGTTTCATGTAGACTGTCACACTTCTCCCCTGAGGAATACAACTCAGGTGAAGATCCTACAGAGCAAAGAGTTGGAGATGCAGGAGGTTCGTCCTGTTTGAGTCCTAGTTCGATGAAGCAAACAGTGACAAGGACAACGATCATCTTCAGAAATTAAATAGGTACAGATACGTTTCTATTCCTGTTCTAGAGAGGGGATGTGTTTTTTTTACTGGACTGATGGCAGAAGGCTGTCCTGCCGGTGCAGGTGAGTTAGGACTAGCTGTAGGATGGGACTCATAAGTCTGCCTGGTGGCTGGTGATGTGTTGGTTCTGCAGGTCCCAGCCTGATGGATCATTGGTGTTTGAAAACCACCATTCAGCTCCAGTTTCTTATCGTCATCTAGGCCGGGTGGGTTTTACAACAACCTGGCTCAAAATGATCGCTGCAGATGTTTGAGGATGAAGAAATCCTGAACACCGAGCGGTGTCCTTCACACACAGCTCAGACGTGTCGCTGCAGCGTCCAGAATACAAGCAAATGCCACTGCAGGACGAATTTGGTTAGAAACATGGACATATTCAGAATCTCTGATCAACTGATTTCCACCTTTTGTGGCGTCAACCAAACGTATGCTTGCTTGGTCTACTCGTGTTTTTCAAGATTAAATCGTTTATAACAAAATATTAAAACAAATAGAAATACTGATCACAGGACGGTGTTGTTTAGATGACATATTACATCTAAAGTGAGACGGACTGTATTTCACAAAAATGTCTGGCTAGTAACTTTAAACCCCACACCAAAATGGAGAACTCACCTTGGACTTGAGGGAACCTCCCCAGTTTTCATCCACACACCTCGAGGATGGCTCCAGCGTAGAGCTGCAGGGAGGAAGACAACGTGAAGTCACGCACGAGGCGACACAAAGACCGAACGGACCCAGGCTCTGCTGGTAGTACCGTGTCCAGCCTGGAGCAGCGATTTGATTCAGAAGTGTGTCCCGCTGACTTGTCGGGGGTGGGGTGTGTGTCATTAAGCTGTGAGCCGGTGCATACGGAGCAGCGCTGATGGATGGTCGTTTGTGCAGGGCCCACTTGTAATCAAACCTCCAGCACCAAGGCAATAAGTTAGAGAAACAGACTCATTTCAGGGCCGGGCTCTGCCTCAGGGAGGTCTGAACAGCCTGGTCGGCTGGTTTACGCTCCGAATTAAACTGTGTGTGCAGAGCGGACATCCTTTTCATCTTCCTGCAGTCCCCCGTTAATCTGTAAACTAAACACTGCTGAAAACTTTGTTTCTGGGGCTTTTCATTTCTTCACACATGGCAAACCAGAAGATCAAAGTTTCACAAGGTTATGAGAACAGGAAATGACTTAAAGGCCACTTTATTAAACCGTTTTATTGTTTGTTTGTTTGTTTGTTTTACAAAGACCAGAGGCATCCTTTTTAAAAAGTCTGAAAAGATAATGACTTCATATCTGGTTAACATTTCAATGTAAAAACTGACAGCATATCAAGGCTCCTACTCATTCTCCAGTTTGAGTTTTTTTTTTTTTAAATGCCAAGGCATTTGAACTTTCCAGTAATGTGCTGAGTTTATACAGTGGTGCTGTTTAGTTATTTGTGTGTTTATGTAAAATGATTGGATGTAGGGAGGGTTTTTACTTCATTTACAATACATCTAGTGAAGATAACCATCTACTGAAAAATACTGATGCATTTACTTTAGAAACTATGTAACATTATAAAAAATAAATCAAGATTTTACACATTCCTGTCCTCCCAACATCCAAATCTGACCATCTTTTAAGGCTTCCTGTACTTTTTAGTTAGCTAAATGATTAATGCTGTTGTGTTTTTACAGATAAACTGTACAGATAGGGAGTCCCGCAATAAGGAAATCACCTGTTCTCTCTTTTTCAGTTTCTGGAAGTTGTTGAAACCAGTCATGACAGGAAGAGAAAGTGGACACTGTGGGGGCCATGTTCCTTTTGTAATAAATACTTACTGTGTAAAACACTCCTCTCATTTGAGCAACTTGTATTTATTTATTTCATAAAATCTGAAAACACTTGTGTTATTCCATACTCAAGTTTCTTCCCCCACCCCACACTTATCCAGACCTGAAAAACAGTCAAATCAAATTCCCTACTTTCAGACTGCGTAGAAACCCTGATTTAATTTTAAACTGAAAGCGCTGTTGGCTCACGGATTCAAGGCTTTAGTTTCTTGTTTAACATCGTCTTCAGAGCAACACGTAGCTCCTTTCAGATCAATAACAGCTTGAATAATCTGTTCAAATGCAGCATCATCTTGACAAAAACCTGATGCACCAGCCTCATCACTAGATGAGGCCCTGATTTGTTGGTCTACCTCCCTCTCCCCCCTGCCATCGCTCTTAAACAAAACTCCCAGATACCTGAACTTCTCCGCTTGCAGCACACAGACGGAGCCTTCCACGTTGTCCTGCTTGAGAGCCAAGTCCTCAAACTTAGAGGAGCTGACTCTCAGCGTTGGGTTTCAATAAAATACAACAAAAAAAGAACAACAAACTACTTAAGTTTATTCAAGTTAATACTTTTGTCTCCTCTATCCATCTGTTCTACATCAATTCATTTTCTATACCCCCTCAATCCTGTTCAGAGCAGGTAGTTAGAGCACACTCACATAAGACCAATTTGGCACAAATTAATCTAACTTGCATGTTTTTGGACTGTGTGAATAAACTGAATACCTGGACTAACCTCACATGCCCCTGATCAGGCCCTTCCTGTGTCATCGTGCCTCCAGGAGAACTCTACATCCCATATGTTGGTGTAGATTCTCAGGCATCCAGTTCATGGTAAATCCATAATGTTTAAAAGCAACTGGACTTCTGTTCTGTGGTAGACGACGTTTCGCTTCCTATCTGGGGAGTGTTTTCGTTTCAAAACAGGAGAGTGTGGAGTTCCAAGCTTTAAACTGCGTGAGCTGCTCTTTAAACAGAGGTCTCAGATTTCAGCTTTCTAAAGGCTCTTTCACATCAAGTCAGGACCTTGATGCCTTCTGGCTTCTCTGTGGGATTTCTGAATGGGCCGAGGCAGCAAGAGGGGTTGAAACCAACCCACCCATGATGCACCTTTGTGCTGCAAGGCGAGGTTGCAGATGTGAACCGAAATGGTTCACATGTGAACTGTAAGATGGCTTTGTGGCTCAATAATATGATCAAGTGATGAATGGTCTGTGTCACTGGGTTAAACAGCAACAAACAGATTTATTAGAGAAGGAAGATAGATAATAACGCACAGCAACTATTTAGTTTTTAAAAAAGTTAACCACAGAGAGAAACGCTAAACTAACTTAGCTCGTTGAGTTTTGAAAACTATGCGAGGGAGATGTCTGTTACATTTAACGCGCTTCACACCAACACAGCTCAGTTCTGCTCCACTCCTCTTTTGGTTCCACGATGCTCGCTTCATTTCTGGAAGCTCACATCTGTACGGGACGTGGCCAGCTCCATCTGTGAGTTGGGAACTGTCAGAGGCAGCGTAAGACCGACTGTCTTTGCAGCCTTTTCGCAAAAAGGTTTTGTGAAAACGTACAATGGAGCACTAAGCCTGATTACCCAGTCATTCTCCCTCTAATTCACACCTTCATTCAGCCAACCGAAACATTTCTGTGAGCTGGGCAAACAAAGACCCTAACAACCCTCAGGAGGGGCAGGAGTGAGATTAATCTGCAGGTGAATTTAGCTGCATAAATGGAGCATCTCATGCAGGTTAAACCTTGGAACTCCACACTCTCCAGTTTTAAATTGATAAAGCTCCCGGATGGGAGGCGAAACGTCTTCAACTACAGAACAGAAGTCCAGTTGCTTTGATATTAAACTTTTTGAATTTTACATCCCACATCAAGCTACACATTTGAGCTAACTAAATGTTTTCTAAAGTTTGACAATAAAGGAGAACATCAGAACACTTATTTGTCAAGTGCTTCCTTGCTCTGAGAGGGAGGTTTCATGGGTAGTTTTTATTTTATTTTATTTTAATTAGTAGTTAACCAAGCAGACTCAGAAAGGTCCAAGTGCTCTTCACAGACGTTAACATGCGCTCACACTCATGGAGCTGAGGTGCAGCGGAGTGCAGGAGCTCTTCTGAGACGAGCACCTGAAACACCCTCCACGCTCAGTGAATCTTACTAATCAGCGAGGCCGTGCAGCAAGCCATTTCTCAGAGGGTTTAATGAGTCGGCACTGATGGTCGATTGGGGGACTAAAAGGAATTCTTAAGGGACATAATTGTTGCTGTTGGAGGAGAAAATGTGCTTAGTGATGCATTGTTTCTACGGCTACCCTCGGAGTGTGGCGGGAGATGAGCAATTGCTCTTGTAGGTGACATTTTTTACTCAAATTATGAGGAGGAGGATGAGATGTAATATTGCTGCAAGCATCTTTCTAAAAAAGTTATCATGAAAAGGTGTAATGAGGTGTGCTCTACACTTTTGAGAAGGTGCTGTTGCTAGGATACCACACACTTTAGGGGATTTACTTAAATCAAAGAAAAGAAAAACGGTTTTCCATCATCCCTCGACTGTGTTCATCCATCAGAGCGCAGCAGGGGCTGCTTCTGATTTCTGCTGTAATCCCAGCAGCACTGTGAACACAACAACACAGAGGCTGCTACTGGAAAATTGGACAATTCCATCTCCGTGGGGGGGGGGCGTTAATCTGAGGTCAGAGGGGCTCAGCTGTGAGCATCTAAAATAGTAAAAGATAAACAAACAGAGGGCACACAACTGCAAAGTGTCAACAAACCAGCTGACAGGTGGGGTCAAAGCCTCAGCTGTTTTTAGCTTCAGTTCAGGAATGTGACCCTTGTCGATAAACAGGAGGGGTCCTAAAAGTGGAACGGCTACCTGCTGATGTGCCCGTCTTTTAAATTGAAGGCCTAGCTTTTCTTGAAGTTATGCATATCGCCCGCCGCCTTTCATGCCAGGGTTTCAGACCGAGACTTGAGACCTGGAGCCGTTTGGGCCAAACCTTAAAAATTACATTTTGTGTGATCTCATGCGGCACTGTGAGATATCGCGCTCAGAGTGTGTGTTGTGTGTCTCAGCTACTACCACACCAAGTTTTACCTTAATATTTGTAAATTAATGCATTATAGAGTTTCGTGTTGCCTAATGCTTATTAGCTGTGGCAGCCATCTTGAATTAGATGGACTCCAAAAGTTAAACAGTTGTAGATGTGCATCCAATGATTACATTCTGCCAACTTCATTAAAGTTTGTCTGGTGGGTCATGAGATATTTTGCTAACAGACAGATACAGGAACCCACACAAGGGTAAAAACATTACTGTCCACCTTCGCCTTTCAGCTGCAGGCAACAACAAAAACAAAAACACAAATACAGCATTCAGTCTCCGAACTGTTCACTGTGCATCGACTGGTTTAAGTCTTAGTCACTAGGCACAAACTCACAAGTCTAATTATAAAACGCACACACACAAACACAGTTTACCTTGCGTGCTTCCATCTGGGCCTCCTGCTGGCAGCACTGTTGGCAATTTGGCTGCAGCTTGGTGAGGCTGAACTCTCCGAGCAGGTCACAGGAGCTGCACAGCAGGTTGCTGGAGAAGCCCAGGTCCCTGCACGCCTCAGACGACAGGTCCGCTCCAAACGCTGACAGCTGGAAGGAGGAAGAAGGGAGGAAGGAGATGCAGTTTTAATTAAGTATGTACCACTCAAACTGGGAGGATAATGCAACAAAATGCTCTAGTACTAACACAAGGACTTCATGATTTCAGTTCATCTTATTGTGATATTAACTGGAAATTAAAAAGCACACTCACTTATCTTCATAAAAATACATTCATTGATACGAAGGTGCATTAGGATAAAAATTATTTCTGTTTTGCCCCAAATGTCCAAACAGTATTTGTTACTTTAGACATCTGTTTTACTAGTGAATATATGTAGTTTCCATTTTAAACAACTCAAAAAAGTCTTCTATATTTTCAGTCTCCTTGTATGAACGTTTTCCTCGTTCCATCAAATTTTAGCAGGAAATCTACAGACATGGATAAATTTGTTTGTACCCTTTCCGTAAAGAAAGAAAAACCCATAAAAGGTCACTGAAAAAAATGAAACAGGCAAAAGTAATATTCACCAAATGAAAATCAGTCAACAAAATTATTTTTAAAAAAATCATGAAACTGGCTTTGACAAAAGGATGGTACCATAACTTAATATTTTGTTGCTCAACCTTCTGAGACAATCACTGCAGTCAGGTGATTTCTCTCCCTCTCTCTGAGACGTCTTCAGCTGTCCACATGAACTAACTGCGCCATCTGTCTCAGGTTTAAGTCTTGACCCTGAACAGATTCAGGACCCCCTGTGTCAGATGCAGCGAAGCAGCTCCAGAACAGAACCGAGCCTCCTCCATGTTTCTCTGTAGGTACAGGTTCTTTTCTTTGGATGTTTGACTCTGTGAACAGAGTTTTGTCCCATCTGTCCAAAGGACATTCTCCCAGAAGCTTTATGACTTCTCAAAATGCCTTTTTTATGATTTGCTGTCCTCCTCAGTTATCTTCCATTCAGTCCACTTTGTCTCAGACTGATGGTGTGATTTGACACTGATGACCTTTGACCTTCAAGTTGCTCTGAGCTCTTTAGTTACCATTTATATTATTTGTCTCTTTAATTTCTCATCAGTTTTCCTCTTGTGGACACGTCCAGGGAGGTTGTCTCCAGTCCTGTGGACCTTAACCTTCTGAATAATCTGAGCAGCTGTAGTCTCAGGAACATCCAGCTGCTTGGAGACGGTCTTATAGTCTTTACCTTTAACATGATGTCCATCATTGTCTTTCTAAGCTCCTGAGACAACTCTGTCCTCAGCTTTCTGTAGTCCATGTTCAGTGTGGTACACACCATGATACCAAACAGCCCTGTGACTACTTTCACCCTTTAAGCAGGCAGACTGACTGATTACAGGACTGAAGACACCTGAGTTTAACATGTCCCTGGGACAAATTAGTTTCAGTGTTTTCTGAAGTTATCTTTTTGTCTTATCTTTAACAACAGAGTACCAACAAATTTTTCCCCACCTGTAATCTTCCAACTCAGCAGCTTAGGCAGGAATAGAAAACGACATCCTGGTTTTTTATGGGTTAAGTGCATTTAGGACACCGGAAGTCTAATTTATCTGTTGCCTCTGCACGTCTAAATTCATAACTCGACATTTTAGTCGCTTTTCAACCAATAGACTATTGAGACACGCAACAGAAAAAGCTTTCTTTCCCATCACGGCTCTCGGTAGTTTTAATAATGAGCCACGTCATTTGTTTTAGCGGCTCCTGGAAGAACAGGATGTGGATTACAAATTAAACATAATACTTAAATCACTGACAGCTTCGCAAACCGCTCTCGAGTTAATACCAAACGCGTCATTTTGCGATTATT
The DNA here is from genome assembly GCF_001649575.2 of Kryptolebias marmoratus. Taxonomy (NCBI): domain Eukaryota; kingdom Metazoa; phylum Chordata; class Actinopteri; order Cyprinodontiformes; family Rivulidae; genus Kryptolebias; species Kryptolebias marmoratus. Next base: position 22,092,132 of record NC_051449.1, read on the forward strand.
GTTGGTATTTTCCCAGTGTTGTATATATAACTCACCGTCTGTAGCAGCGAAAAAAGCCACAGGAGATACACTTCTCCCGACATTTTACTGCCTGCTTTGTTAATGAAACTACAAAAAGGACTTTTATTATTTTACTTGAGGGAAGCTTCATTTCGCCTGAGCGCTAAAAGGCGTAAAATCATAATTTTTAATTTTTATTTTTAAAAGTTTCTCATACAACAGCAATATTGTATAATAAACGTACTTTTAATCGTAATTGTAAGAATTGTGTTTTTAATCAGTTATCTGTTTCGTTTTGTTTCTGTTTAGGCACAAGCTAAGGCTACCTAAGACGTTCTTCCTCGTCTCGACTGTCCCCGAGCTTATAAAACGACCAGCGACACCTAGCGTCCGGTCCGAGTGAATTAGTGAAAATGGTCCAATCCGGATTGAACAGACAGCGGGAGTGGACGAATGGAAAGGCGGCGCAGCGTGGTGGACTCCCGATCCGTCCAATGGACTGAGTGGCAGTGACAGTCTGTCCGCGGCTCGGCGCTGAGCACACCGGATGGGACGAGACGGAGCTACGGCGGACTGACTGGTACCAACACGCTCCCGCATCCCGGAGGGACCAAACCCGCACTCTGCGGAAATCTCTCTGGCTTTGCGACGCTTTATTGTCCGCAACAAATAATTGAGCATGAGCGCCCTGTGTGTGAGATAAGTGGAGGACCGACCATCGGTAGAGCAGCACGGGCTGAGTGAGGGCCGTCATGCGCCTCCATCCAGCCGCTTTGTGAGCTCAGTCGTCGCTGCTGGCTGTTCCCGTGGCATGGAGTGACCAGAAGCCCCCCTCCGTGGATGATTTGATGGGGCTGCTCAGAGTCATGATGTCGCCCAAGTTGCAGCTTCTGGCGCTGCTGGCGTTCGCAGTGGCCATGTTCTTCCTGGAGAACCAGATCCAGAAGCTGGAGGAGTCCCGGGGAAAGCTGGGTAAGTACGATCCCGTCCCTGGGAGGTCCTCGTCGCGTGGGTCAGCACCGCACGTGCTTCACGGGGCTTCAGAAAAATCGCACGCAGTGGTGAAACATTTACTTCTGAACTTTGCTGGACTGTAAAGTCCTCAGCTGGCCGCGGGTGTTCGTGGTCAGATGAGACGTGCGGAGCAGAGGGGGGTCTGCAGAGACGCTCCTGTCCTCAGCCTGAAGCTCTGAGACATCAGGGTGTCCATCAGAGCTGCAGCTCTGTCACATTCATCAGCTTCTCATTCTGTTGGAGGACTGCAAATCCTGCTTCCTAGACAGCTTACAGATCAAACACCATCGATATTCATTAAAAATACAAAACAAAACACAAATTAACCATCATCTAAATACTGTTAACATCATGGAATCACCTCCGAATGAAGTTAAAGCCTTCCTCGCCACATTTATGTTGAGGAATTAGGGAGTCCTCTCTCAAGATCTGTAAGCTCTCGGAGTATGTGCTGAGGATGAGTCTCAGCTACTACCACAGAAAATTTCAGCTCAATATCTTTAAAATTGATTGAGTTGGAGACATTTTTGTCTTTCTGGCAGTTAGTTGGCTGTGACCGCCATCTTGAATTGGGCTGACTCCAAGAATTAGTCAGTTGCAGATGTACACCCAATAACTACTTTCTAAGAGTTTCAATAAAATACGATCAGTGATTCTTGAGATATTTTGCTAACAGACAGAGTATACTCCAGTACATAATGTCGAACTTTTAAAACAGATCAAGCACAATCCAGTAGCACCCAGAGTATGTGTTGTGAATGACTCTCAGCTACCGCCACACCAAATTTTAGCTAAATATCTGTAAAATTAACCAAGTTATAACCGTTTTTGTGTTTTCTATGTTTGCTTAGCTCCTGCGGCCATCTTGTATGAGGTTGGCTCCAAAAGGTAATCAGTTGTAGATGCACATCCAGTGATCACTCTCAAAGAGTTTCATAAAAATCCATCCAGTGGTTCCTGAGATATTGTGCTAACAGACAGACTAGCAAATGCAAACACAGGCAAAAAGATTACCGCTCGCTGCTGAAGGCGTATATTTGATATGGTGAGTTAAATGTCTGGTTGTGGAATAAATGGTGAATTCCCTGCATGAGTAATGAGAAGTTTGGAAAGAGTTTTGGTCTTTTGAATTGGACTGCATGACGTTTATTACAGAAATCACCCACTTCCTGAGAGCATTCTCAGCAATAACTTGTATTCCTGGGATCAGAGCCCCTCAGTAAATCCTCTCCTGCTCTTTTTACCAAGTCTCCTCTGCTGAAGTGTGGCCCGAGCTGCCCTGCAAAATCTCATTGCCGGCTCCCAGTGGGGCTCAGTCCCAGTGAAGATCTGGGACATTGCGGGATTATCTCGGTAGTGGCTCCACTGTGGGGATTTTTATTTTTTAAGAGGACAGTCAGAGGGTGCAGCCGGAGTACCTCAGGGGTTCACACATGATGACGAGCTGCAGCTGCCATTACTGACAGCAGGACTGCGCTCCGTGGAGTTGAGGCGGTTTGTGCCCACAAAGACTGAGAGGGAGACTTCTCTGTTCCTGACATTCACTGCCTTCCGTCAATCTGACATCATCAGAATGTCTTTTGTTTATTTGTTTGTTTCTTTTTGATGTTTATCTATCTGGGTCAGACTCAGGAACATATAAATAACTGCTTAAACAAGTCGTATAAGACAAAAACACACCACTGTCCAAACTAATACCATCACCGTTTAGTGTTCTCCTACTTCTGTTGGCGTCATTTGGAATTCTTTTCACAAAACGGAAAGAAACGAAAACGCAGATCCTTGAAGGAATGCATGTTTAAACAGAGATCCTGCGCATTCTTGTGTGTGCTCGGCGTGTGTGTTGGGGATCAGTGTCAGCCACCACCACACCCAGGCTGACCTCGGTGTCTGTGAAACGGACAGTTGTAGGCGTGTTTGTGTTGGCTGTTAGGAACAAGGCCACCTGGTTTTTATCACCTCGTCAAACACAACATATTTTGATACCATTAGATAGATCTTTTAAAGACAAATTTAAATTTTTAAAATCAGTCTACTGGTTACTAATTTATTGTCAAAAAATGATCATCAGATGGGTCTAAATTAATCCAATTCTTCAACAGGCAGCAGTAGAAAGTCCTGAGTTTAACTTCCTGGAACTTCCTGTTCTCACTCCGGGCTGAAGCTGAAGAATCGCTGTGATTGGCTGTAAATTATCATATTATTTCTTCATGGATAACACATGAGCAAAGCAGTCGAAAGTGCTAGCTCCTGCTTGGCTCTTTGCCGATGTCGATCACAGAATGTTTTATTTCATCTGAGCTGAGAAATGAATGAATGAATGAACTCGATCACTGCCTGAGCCATTTAGCTATATCGCTACCGTGCGTCATTTATTCAACAGGTTAAGAACATATAGAGGATGAACGGGATGTGAGTGAACATCTGGCTTTGCTGCTGAGAGTTTTGCTAAAATTTGTTCATGAGATATTTTACTGACACTCACATGCAACTACATGATCGCCCACTGCCGTTAAAGGCAGGCGGTCATGAAGCACACAAGTCCTGAGACTCAGATGGTGTGAATCCACAGTACACAGCTGTATCTGTATCTGTATGGACTTGAAGTTTACACCGTAGTACGACAGTTTGAGCATGGTTCCTGCATTGCTGTGGCGTCACCGACTCGTTCTCGTTGGCGTGATGTTGCTGCAGGGTGTCTGTGGCGTTCTTCTTGTCTCGGCTCTTCTGTGAGCCCGCGGTAACGTCCGAATGTCAGTGATGGCTTCACACACCGTTTTCTCTGCTCTCTGCTGCTCCCGCAGATCTCCATCTCCCAGCCCACTCAAGTAAAAGGCCAAACCAACAGCGGCTTGCACATCAACTTTTTTTTCCCCCCCCATGTCCGTGTTTGTGGAATGCGTGGCGAGTAGAAAATGTTGATCTTCTATCCGTAACGTCACGTCATGTGTTAACAGCCATGCTCATACGAATACAATTAGAGCTCGGACACAGATTGCTCAAAAATGCACAATAGGAATCTTTGTAGCTGCTTCTGGCACGACTCTTGGGGCAAATATGATAAATCCTGACTATCTGTGATTAAATTAGGCGTCTGCAGGTCCATCTGCACTAATCTGCGCAATCACAGCAAGTTTAAAGAGAAGTTTCTGTCCTCACTGTGATGCTTTGTGACAAGAGTTGGGGATGAGGTGATTTCTTTAAGTTGCAGCTCACATTTCTTTACTTACTGACCAATCAGACAGTTCTATTCAGACAGGATGTTCTGGAAATCATGGTTGGCCTCTTCAGATGTCTTGGTTCATCTGTAAAGCAGTTTAAAGACGAAAGATATCAATGATACAATCATGTAAAAACACAAATTACATTAAAGTTACTATTTAGAGATCGGTGCTTGTCAGTGTTTGAAGCTAAACATAAAAAGGTTCTCCTAAACTCTGTCACTTGGTGCAGTTTAGAAGAGTTTACTCCAGCAGTTCTCTGGATTTACTGATATGTGATTCTGATATGTGGGTCTGCACTCAGTGTAAACAGGGACACAGGTACCAGTACATCAAAATCTCAGTCCCAAATGGCTCGTCCAATAGAGATGCAAATCTTGTCTGGCGATTTGATTCCGATTTTTAGGGTCACGATTCGATTCAGAAATCAATTTTTCTATTCAAACGGTCTAGAGATTCTGTATAAATTATGTGGTTGACAAGAGGAAAAGCTCTCTTCTCCCTGGAGCATTGTAAAATTCAAAGAGTGCCCAAACACGGACTTTAGCGACGATGGAGCGGGTTGAACGACGCTCTCCTCATGCTCGACAGCAGCGCTCTCCATTCAGACAGGCGTAGCTACTTTGCTATACAACGGGCGAGGCAGCCCTCTGCGGCGGCTGGGTGGGCGTGTAAAGCGAAATGCAGTATACTCGCAAGTAGGAGCAGCAAAGATGTACAACCTTTTAAAATGGATTCAGAATTCCCAGGACTAGGAATTGCGATTCTCTATTGAATCGGTTTTTTTATTTAATTTTTTTCTGCTCCCCTGTCGTCCATTGGATGTCGCCGTTGTTGACCTATTTTCAGTCACTTCGGCAGTTTCTGTAGGTAAACAAACACACGTGAAAGTTGGCACAAATTTTGAATTTAAGGACACATTGCTCATTGCTATGAGAGGGAAAAAAATGTGCAGATTTTGTGTCTTTATGAATTTTTTTGGTACCTTTTTTAATATTTTATTCATTTAAATGTCTGTCAGTTGATTTTTCCAGTTAGGTAACTGCACGTAGTGAGAAGTTTAAAAAGCTCAGGTGTGTTTTAGTCAACTCTAAATGCACATCATGGCAGAATATTAAACTGTTTTCCCTTTCTAAAAGATGTTGTAATAAAGTGATGTGTTTTGGGTGCTTGTGGCCAAATTAAGACAGCCCACAGGTCACATTTTCCTCCAGGCCTGTATTTTGTCCACGTGGGCTCCGAGACCTTTAGTGACGTATAGTTTTGTCATTTGATCCCATGTAAAAATGTCAAATCTTTTCTGCCCCCTGGCTTCCTCTGCCTTCTTGCACGAAGCTGTTTGGAACACAGACTTTTTAACCCACTAATTAAACTCGTTAATCTTGTTTCTCGTGCAAAAAAAAAAAAAAAATGGCTTAAGTGGAAGAGCAAAAAAAAATTCTCCGGTGTCATCAGTAACACTTTTTCTTGATGTGACGAACTAAAGTGTGAAGCGGGATGAAGGGAAGTTATTTCAGGATGTAAACTGTGTTTTCATGTGAAGGCTAGCAGCTGAGCTCAGCAGAGAAAGATCGTCTGACTGTGTGAGAAGATGGTCGGCCTGAAGAAATGAAAGCACGTGTGTGTGTGTGTGTGCCAGGGATCTTTTGCTGTGTCATGCTGAAAAAACTGATGTTATCATTGATTCACATTTGATTCATTTCTAGATAAGAAGAGATGTTTTACAGGATTTCTTAGAGTGATTCATTTTTAATATTCCCAGCCCATAAGTTCAGATCATTAAAGTTTAAACTGCTCCTTTTGTTTTATTTATCAATAAGTTAAATTGACAGATGCTCTGCTTTAAAGGGATGTTTTGGACAGTTTGAAGTGGGATTCTGTGCAAAACAATTAATATCCTACCTGTGAAAGCATTTTTGAACAACCTTAGTTTGGAGAAACCATTTAACTCTGACAGGACTGAGGAGCTAACGGCTAGTCCTAACTAGGCCAAGACAAAAGTGGACAGCTTACGTCTTAAAACAACTCCAATCTCCGAACTTTTAAAGTGGTTCATAAAAAGGCTTTTACTAAAAACCTTTACACTGCAGACAATTTCACAATACATGGCTATTTACCTGAAAATCTATGTTTTTTTTTATTACTAATTTATTCTTTACCTTTTTGTTAGCACAAATAGCAACAGCAGAAGCAGCCTGGGGTCATTTCTGGCAATATTTCTGTTGAAATATTAGGGACGGGCATTTTAAACAGAAAGTCTCTTCAATTTTGTTGGTCATTATTTTATTTTATTTTTTTCAAATATTTGATTGCCAACCCAGCTGAAAACCCCTCTAAAGAAACAGAGGCTTCAGGTGCAGAGATATGTGCTGCTGATGCTAGTCTTTCATTTTCACAGGTCCAATGGATCAACACGGAGGAACTGAGCTCACCCATAATCATAGTTTCTACTACATAATCCTTTCAAAATAAAATATGATGGCAAAACAGATGCTGAGACTCTGAAAGTTGTTGATAGTTGTGACAGTGACATTAATAGACTCTGAATATTCAAACATGACTTCCCATTCTTATAAATGTCAATTTGACGAAGATCTAAGGTTTAAATAAAAGCATTAGAATGAACCACTGTGAAATTACTGCTGATGAGCTAATAATGTCTAGTCTGAGCAGAAGCACTTTGGAGGCAGACTTTTGGCACAACTCTGATCTTCAACATTCTTGATATTTTATAACCTTTTTCCAGAGCTGAACCTGAAGTGTTACAGCTGCTGCTGCCTTTGTTTGCACGCGTAAATAACCAAACAACTAACGCTAAATTGACAGTGGTGTAAAAGTCTAAGAAAAAACACATCTGTAAGTTTGAATACCGCAGCAGCTCACTTTGGGCTCCGCTAAGTTCAGACTAGCCGTTTGCTCATCGGTGCAATCAGAATTAAACTCTTATTTCTCCAAACTGAGGTCATTCAAAAAGCTATCCACAACAGGTAAGATATTATTTATTAAAAGCTTTGGTTGACTTATCCCTTTTAAATTAAACTAAACTGTTTTAACGTTAAAAAAACCGAAGTACAGTGACGCACGCATTCAAAGAGGCACCAAAATGTGTTTCCTGGACCAAAACGCTGCAAATATGGATAAAGGAACAAATCAATGGGCTCGCCAAAGAAAGCTCGCATTGTTCCGAGGATTGATTCGTTCTCTTTTCAATTTCTGAGCCAAAAGACCATTTCAGCTGCTCAAAAGCACATCAGCATCGACCAGCGCACAGCTAAAGCCAAATTAACAGAAAACACTCGCTGACAAAAGACACACCGACACACATAAAACGCAACTTCAGTGAAAACTGAGCATCAAAAAGAAAAAAAAAAACAATGCTAAAAACAAATCAAAGCAGCAAGGATGTACAAACAACAAATCCATCTAACTTGGACCCATGTTGAGTGGACTATTGGTAGGGAAAATTAAAATTAAAAACCCACCAGATTACAAACGCCTGTCCACTCAGGAGTCCTGCAGGAGTGGATGGCTCTATAGGCCAGTGACATGGTTTACTTCAGCTATAACAACTAACACTTAAAACCTGCTGTAAAAAATCAAAACATATCCCTGGGTACACACACTCGCTCTTAATGCTGAAAAGGAACCTGAGAGGTCTCCCCCACCCCCCCTTCCCTTACTGCCCACCGACAAGAATCTGTTGAGTTGGCACAAAGCGCACTGATGGATGTCCGCAGCGAGCAGACGTCCGTACACCGGAGCTGTGAATTATGTGCTGCATAGCCAAATAGTTGGGACAGAGGCCCTCCCCAGTCACCGCGCTGACAGACGACCCCCGGGGCCCCCGGTCACGTTACCGGGTGCTCCTGCAGTAGATTCATCTGTGCAACAGAGAGAAACGGCACGCAGGTCAATGAACAGGACAGATGGTGCAAATCAAGACAGCACAAATAACTGTGTGTGATAATGAAGAGGGGGGAGGGGGGGAGTTTGACAGGGCTGTACTGTCGTGGTGCAAAGAAAACACGCCCTCTGTCAGTCCTGAGGTTTAAACAGCAATACGCTCTACACTGGGTGATAATTTATTTAAAAGAAACACCAAAGTAAAATGTAGTGTGTGAAATCAAAGCTCACCCAATGATTCAGCAGCTTGTCGAATCTCTTTCAGGCCCCCCTTCACGCCGGATGACGCCCCCTCTACGACAATAAATATTTGTGGTGGAATCCATGACGTGGGGTCCGCTTACACTGGCAAGGCTGAAAGGGATAGTCTGGTGATTTTCTGTCACATGGTCATCAATAGTTGGTACTTTATCAGCCCGTCCAGGCTAGGCTATTGGCTGACCACATGAGTTCCTGTTTTGTTTTATTTTTTTCAGGTTAAAAAAGGAAGTTATTGTCAAAAATTTCATGCAAAACTTTTAAGAGCTCTACATTTGTAGCTCCTGAACTGTGGAATCATCTGCCCCCGACATACAACCCCTGGTAAACATTATGGAATCACCCCTCTTGGATGTTCTTTCTATTGTTTTATTTTGTATTTAAAAAAAAAAAACAAATCATCTAAATCAAGTAGAAGAATAAATGATGTAATCATGAGAAAACCACTGCTTCATTAGTACTTTGTTGCCCCACCTCTGGCTTTCTAACAGCTTGAATCCTCTGAGGATGGACCAAACTGATGACAAACAGTACTCTTCATCAGTCTGTCTCTTATTGCTGTTAAAGGTCAGCTCTAAGGGTTGGAGTCTCATCATTGATAAGCAGAGATTTTCAGCTGGACTGAGATCTGGACTATCTGCAGACCGTGCCTTTACCTTTAAATGTCTTTCTTGAAGGAAGGTTTTCTCCTCTGTGTCTTTCCCTGACCCGACACTTTCATCCAGTCCCCCTCAGTCCATGACTGCTTTCCTTTAGTCCACTGTCACCTTCTTCTTCTCTGTTTGGGAGGTAAGGATGGCTTTATTTGACTTCTCTGGATGTAAATCACATTTCTTTTAGGTGATTTCTAACAGTTTGGTCACAGACATTGACCCCGCTTGTTTCTTATTTGTTTTCTTTGTATTTTCTGTTTTCAAGACCTTTAGCTTTAAGTTTTCCATCTTCGATCAGTCTGCTTCCCTTTTACAATCTTCTCATTTTGTTTGAACTTGGTCCAGGTTTTAGACCCAGCTGACTGGAAACAACCAACATCTTTTGTAACAATCTCTGGTTTACCATGAAGAAGTTTCATGATCCTCTCCTTTGTTTCAGCTGACATCTCTGGAGTTGGAGCCATGATTCATGTCACTCTGCTTTGTGCAGCAGCTCTCCAAGCTGTGAGAGCTCTTTTTATTAAAAACTAGTCAGCAGATTTAATCCGATGCAGGTGTTTATTTTATAACTATTTTCTCTTCTTGATTTAAAACACAACTCTGACTAACTACAATAATTATTTTTCTTTCTTCTTTTTGTTTCTTAAAACCAAAAGTTTAGAATTGTGAAAAATGACAGTTTTGTGGCAGGTGTGTGATTTTATTTTTTTTAACTTTTGTACAAAATTAAACAATTGAAAGAACATCCTCCAAGAGTGGTGATTCCATAAATTAGATAGTGTTTCACACACAGGCTTAAACTCTTTAGTGTTTTTAAATTTCATCTTAAAACACATTTATTCTCATTTGCTTTTATTACAGTATGAAAATTGATATTTTTACATAATTTTATTGGTTTTATTGTATGACCTTTCATACATTAATTTTTTTTTTGTTTGTTTTAATTTGATTTTACGGTCTCTGGTTTTGTATTATCTGCTTAATATTTATTGTTCTGTGTGCAGCACTTTAGCCAACAGCAGTTTTTACATGTGTAATATAAATGAATTTGATTTGATTAGCTAATATTAAACCTCTCAACTTTTTGCATGGCACCGTTTGTTGAATTTGTCACTGTTTTCTCAACCGAACGCCTGTGTTTCTATACAAATGTTGGTCCTCTGAGGCTGCTGAATGTGTCAGTCCGCCTGATCCGTGCACCAAGTGAGCCCAAAGGTTTACTCAGCTCCCGGTGGGCTGACACGTTCTGCAGCCACAGGAGACTGACATTTGCATACTAACTAATAATAACTATTCGTGGCGAACGTGGTGTCAAGAGAGCGGAGTTCTTGTTTATAGGGCTTGAGACGTGCAGCGCTCACTGCAGTTCATCTAATATCTGCGATGAGAGTGCCTTTTTGGCTTTGGTTCAGTCAGACGGATGCCTGTGAGGTCAGCTTGGCCGAGAGACGCCGTTCTTGAGGCTGAGAACGGCAGCTATGAATCAGGCTTTAGTTGAGTATTTAAAGGACTGCTCACTGACCTCATTCCTAGGCTACGACTGTGATTGTGACAAGGTCATGAGAAACCGTTGAGAGCAGCCATGACACTTGTAAGGTTAATGTTGTGTAAGCATGACGTGGTCTTCCAGTGTGTGGCTGCATTAGGACACTGTCTGAGAGAGTCATGCCAGGGCGGGGGTATGGAGCACGGTGAAACTGTCTTGGGTATGCCGATAACAGCAGAACAAACCTTTTTAGTGAGTGCTAATAACAGTGTCATGATTGCCTTCACACTGAAGAAGTTAGTTACATTCTCATAGTTCAGGGGGGTTGTAGTGGGGTCTAAACAACAGTAACTCTCAAAAGTCCTCTGTGTGACTTTATTGGTCCCTCACATGGTTGTGGAAGGGATTTTGGCCCACTCCTCTTCACACCATTAAGTTCCCACCACAACATTTCCTTTTCGCCAAACGTGTTGCTGTGCATTATGGGTAAACGTCTCTGCTTCGGTCTCATCTCTTCCAAAGGGCATTATCCCAGAGAGTCCAATGGGATGTTCAGATGCAGCACTTCAAACCTCAGCTGTGCTGCCATGCTCCTGAGGAAAGAAGACAGTTTAACAATCACCACGCACACAATTTTTCTTCTTTTAAAAAAAACATTTTATGTTTTCTTTCCCCTCCACTTGTTAGGAAACATTTTTGTTGCAGACTGACAGGCGCCATGTGGTTGGGATTTGACCTTAAAATCCTTATTTTTTTATTTTGAGGAGTTCACGGTTGCCAACTCTTGATGATCAGTTAATCAGTACATTTAATTGGCTTTAAGAGAGGAGTATTTCTCAAATAATGCCTCTGCATTTTGGCTTAGTAATAATCAAACATACAGTCAAACTTTACTATACGTGTTCTCGATGTTGTTTGGGATGTGTTGAGGACAAAATGGTTAAATCTTGATTTGTTGAAGCTAATTACACCTTTAACAGGACTGTATGTCATTGTGTCATGTTTTTTCTTAACAGTTAAAAGGGATCATTGTCTTTCTGACATGCAGATTGAATAATTTCTCACATTAGACACCTCCTGCAGTGCAGATGATCAGAGCTCTTCTTCCTAACCATAGTGCCAAAGTCACAGAGAAGCGTCCTGACTCCCAAACTTGCTGTGCGTCTCGCTCCTTATTTGTTATTCAGACAGTATTCGTCTCCAGCTGCTCAGCAGCTTGGTCAACAGTAGGACTGGCTCACTGTGCGAAGATGGATTGACAGAGGGAGGAAAATAAAGTATCCTCTGTCTAGAGCCGGAGATTTGGATTCAAGGCTCCACTCTCCCTGCCAGGGCTGCCATTTCCTCTCTTATACACGGACAATTTCAGACGGTCCCCCTGAAGGATTCCACTCCGCTTTCATTTGCAGTTTCAGGAGTAGTGTTTCACTGACATCTGTCAAGATGTGTGGCTGGCTTTGATTCAGCACTGATGAGATTACCTGAAGTTGTGATAGTTTTTTATAAACGCATCAAATTGTCGTAGCTGTTTTGGTCAAACCTAAAAGTAATGTTATGTACAATCTTATGTGAAATCACAAGATGTCACACTCAGAATATGTGTCGTGGGAGTAACTGAGAGTCATTTACATCAATTTTTTAGCTAAATATCTGTAAAATTGACTAAGTTACAGCCATTTTTGTATTGGCTAATGTCAATTAGCTGTGGAAGCTATTGTGAATTAGAATGACTACAAAGTTAATCAGCTGTAGACGTGCATCCAACGCTTGCTTTCTGAAAACATTTTGGTAACAGTCAGACGCACAATTGCACACACAGACACAGTCAAAAACATTATCGTCCGCCCTTGCATTTCGGCAAGCAATAATAAAACCCTTAAAACCATGCTAAAAAGTGTGACAGCAGACTGCAGGATGGAAAGAAAATAAGGTTTTGTCGTCTGACGAACTCATTAAAGAGCTTGATGATGCTTTCAGGGTCGGACTTTGCTGAAAACTGTTGCTGGTTAATTAAACCGTCTTATTTTTCCTTCATCTTTTCTGTCTGAAAGTCTGTTTATGACACAGCTGAGTGCATCATTATTGTTTAAAGCATGTCCTTGCTACCTGCTGTTGTAGACTAAAGGCACACTAAATTTATTTCCTCAGGGACGCTCCCCAGAACAAAGGTTCTAATACTCAGGCAGCCCCTTTTGTGCTTCTGTAGATATTTAAACGTTACAGCAAGCCTTCAGATATGTGGCTGTAGGTGGCAGGTCAGTTTTAGAGGGGAGTTATGGCGCGCTGAGAGCTGCGGAAATAGAAACATTGTAAAACTGCCTCCTCATGGTCCTTGTAACAGGAAAAAAAAGACATGTTTCTGTCCCCCGCAGGTCTTGTGAGAGCTGCGTGTCCCCCAGCTGGACGGCTTCTCAGAGACATCCCCCTCCTCTGCATCAGTGCTTCCTGTCTGCTGGCAGTTAGTCGACAAGATTAAAGGAATTCAATTTCCATCTGTTGCATGGTGATATTTGCTCCCAGACACAAGTGTCTCTGTGATGAGCTCTGAGAGAGCAGAGAGATGCTGCTGAATGCAGAAAGAAGGTGAATGCAGGCCCTCTTTGTGTTTGCAGAGCTGACGCAAGACTTCAGAGCATTCATTTCTCGCCGCAGCCTCGTCGCTGTCAGGCCCGAGTTTGACTTTGATTGTCATGCTAGGCACTTACAGCCCACCCACGCTCTCCACTGCTCGGGGACCTGGAGATCTGGTCAGGAATTTGCTCTTGAAAGGACATCGGTCAGGCATTGCTAGTCTGTCCTCATGCGCACACAGCACAGACATCGATTGGGCAACCTTAAACCTTGGAGCTGGCCTGTTGCTGATACTATAAGACCCTGAGCTCCAGTGGTGTTTTAAAGTGCCGTCCACGGTTACGCCTCTACAACTGCCAGGCATAAATGATAATCATAGAATCTAAACCACTAATTTTCCTCATTAAAATGAAGATAAAATTGTTGGTTTTCATTTATTTTTAACAGCATTTACAGTTAAGGACAAAATAAAATGCAGACAAAGACTTTCAAATTAAAGCACCAAATATAGGTTTAGAGTGCAAACTCCAGCATGATAAAATAAAAAAATGACATTAACATGCTCTATGTATTCAAAAATAAAAAAGACTGACACAAGTGGCCCTTTTAGGCTCATATACATGGTTCTGGCAACCCACGTTAGCGCGCGTTTCGCCATTTTGTACGGCGCGCTTCATTCAGCAGCCACTGTTGTCTACAGACGTGTTAAAACTGACAGCACAGTTATCATTGATTGCTGACCACTTCATTGTGTTTAAAGTTCGCCAAGTGGGACAGTGAATGGAACTAGCGAGCATGGATCTAAAATAATGTTAGAGATGGACAGGATATGAGGAGAAGTGTCTCTTGATTGGATTAAAGGTCTCTTGTGAGCTTGAAAGAAGAGAAATGTCCACTGACTGGAAATCACTACCTGCAGTGACTTACATAGACATTTTGAATTATGTTATGAAGAAGAAAAGTGCTCATTTTCAAAGATCTTAAAGCTTATAAGTGTCTTGAAGCAGTGAATCATCTATGTTGTGGACGGGTACAGGGCATCATGAGCCTACTGTATGTCACAGCTGAGTGCTTCAGGCATTTCTGTGACACTTGCTGTGTTTTGTGGCTGTAGCTTTGCTTAGAAAACACCTCCTCGGTTGAATAATGTGCCATTTGAAAGGTAAAATAGTCCTATATCTAATTTCGATGCCACCAGTTGTAGTGCCACAGTGGGTGATAATGCTGTGACAAAATGTTTTGTGACAGGTCAGGCAGTTTAGAGCAATGCTAAAAAAAATGCTCACAAGGGCCATTCAAATCCTCTGTTATCAGCTTCAGGTGGGATGGGATAGGATAGGATATGGGCAGGGTCCATGGAAATTATTTGCCAAAAAAACATTGTTTTTGTTTTTTGGTTCAACAAGGTTTGGCACTTCTGAATCAACAACTCAACATTATGCCATTCCAGATGGTGGATGCAAGAAAAGTGGACAATTCAGAGGCTGTGATGCAAATATGAATCAATCATTGATGCATCTTGATCTGAGATTATCAGGTTTGTGAATAAACTGGTTTTATGATGTTTATACAAGACTGAAACTAAAATACACACAGTAATTCTGATTTACAAATTAAAATTGCTTATTTTACATAAAAAAATATACAGATCATTGTTTCTTTGTGCATAATAAAGTGTGCATAAAAATATGTCAGAAAACACTGTTAAGTTTCAGCTGCTGACCAGCTATTAGCTAACTTAACATTGAAAATACCATAGACCAGCTAACACAATCAACGCAAAATGTCATTACTAAAGATAGACATGGTATGCTCACTTCAACTATTATTACAGACAGATATTATTCTGGGTTCAGCAAAGAAAAGAAGACGTGAAAACACTGCAGCATGTTTCCTGGGACAAACAGCACTCACTCCGCTGACTCCTGAAGTGGAGGCACAGATTAACTTTCACAAAATTGTATCTTTTACTTGTAAAAATTGATTCAGAGTCCTCCATGTAAGCAATGCAATTAATCTAAAAATAGATTATAATCTCCACTCCTGAATATTCAACATGTTGTAAAGATGCTGTTTGTAAGAACTGCAGCAAATCATGGTGAGAAATCCTTCTTTTGCAAGAATTTTAGTCCAATAGCTTTGCAGAGAAAGGCAAATGCATTACCATGTGTTAATTTACCAAGGGCAAGATCCTGTTTGTTTACATGACTTATACTAGGACCATCCTGTGGAGACACTGTAGTGTTTTAATAAATGGCTATTGTCGAGATGCGCTCCTTATTAAGATCTGACACCCCACAGACATGGTTTTAAGGAGCATTGGAGCTGAGGGGAATCAGAACAAATTTTCACACAACACTGTTCTGGTATTGCATTATTCAATAAAATATGAGCCCAAATTCTAGTCTAAAAGTTTCTCAAACATTTATTAATTTAAAAATGTCACAGACAGACAACATGTCATTCATACAGCTCATTTAGCTGTTTTTAAAAAACCTTACAGTAGTTTTGTTTTTCCTGCCTGTTCTGTTGCTGCCAAGACAAAAAATAAACTTGCAGAACGGACAAACCACTTGTTTCTTATCAATTATCTTGATATACTCCCAATACAGGCTTTTGAAAACTTATATAACCTTTCAAAAAAAAAAAAAAATTCTTAAAAATATTGACATAGACAAATTATCATAATCGACAGCTCTGATTATGCCGACAGCAGCCCCATGTCTTTTTTTTAATCTAATTGGTAAAAATGCAGCTGGACAAACCTAACCTCCTCAATCCGTAAACCCAGTTTTCTTTCCTTGTCCTTTTTTTTCTACACAGAGTTCAGGTTTCTCTTGTGAGCTCTGTCTAATGCCGCCCCACTTATCTGTTTTTAGGTTTTCTGAGAGCCATAAAGGATGTAGGAGTCGTTTGTTTTGGCTCTGCACCCAGGCATCTGTTACCATAAGCAGCTGTAGCGTCTGTCGCCTGGACCTGCCCGCTCAGTCACTCTCTGAAACACGCCACTTTGAGCAGCTAATGGAGGAGAGCTCACCGAGGAGACGGGCGTAGGTGTCGGGGATGGATTAGCCGTGGGAGGTTGGAAGGCACGGTGCTAATGGTCAGACTGGGCCTTCTCTGTATTGTTAGAAGCAGGCCTCGATTGGGGCCGAGGATTTATGGCCACCGACGTGCACTTTGTCCGATGTGTTCCAGCAAAGTGGCCCGCAGCAGCAACCGGAGCCGGCTCTGCGTTCGCTGCTGTAGCAGGATGACAGACAGGCTAATCAGGGCCTTATGGACGGTTTCACACCCTCTGTGTAATTGGAGCCTGTTCCAGAAGAGCAAATCACTCCACTATCACCCATCCCACCCTGCAAGCTAACTCCTCTACCGGATACCACCACACACCTTTTCACAAATACAAACCCTTTCCCTCACGTCTCCTCTCTGTCTATCTAAAACAGCGGAGGCCAAATGGTGATGCTTTAAGTCTACATAGTGCATAAACTCTTCATCAAAATTTCTTTCTTGGTTACATCGGATCACGACTGAACACCTAACATGCTGTGGAAGAGGTCATGGCCAGAGTTTCAATATTTAGAAAAATTGATAAAAGCACCATTTAAATCAACAAAATTGAATGTTCTTTTCAATAAAGATTTAACAGACAGAAATGTTAAATCTGTGTAGAGCAGGAAACAATACAAAAAACACATTAAATTCTTTACCCAGTAGATTCTCACATATTTTCAAGTAAAACTTATTTTTCTTGTATTATGAAGGTTGGTATTACAGTAAACTAAACAAGAAAAGCCATAAATGTAAATATATTTACAGTAGAGCAAACTGTATATGTTGTATTACACAAAGATTTAGACTGATGGCCGTTTCCTGTCTCATTGTTCAGTTTCAGACGGTCCCCCTGAAGGATTCCACTTGTCTTTAATTTGTAGTTTCTGTCCTTCAGGAGTCGTGTTTCACGGATCTCTATGTGTATGTATGTGTAGATGTGTGGCTGATCTTTTAATTCAGCACTGATGAATGCAGGAATTGTGTGCAGAGTTTAGAAAATTTACCCAAACTTTTACATTTTACTTTTTTCAAATGGCTGTTTGCGTGCATTACTGCCTCTTGTAGAGCCAGCAATTACAAAACAAAATGGCTTCATGAATCTTGCTCATTAAGCTTGACCCACACTGTGCTTTTTTTTTTTTTTTAGCCGTCCTAAAAGACCATTACATGTCACACTGTTCGAGCTGAAGATCCTAAAATCTTGATAGTAACACGTCACACTACGACAAAACATTGAATGTATCCCAGACTGTATGACTTTTTGGTGCAGGAGAATCAAGCACATAACCAAGATCTGATAGAGATATCAATCCAACGATGAACATAGTTTTATTCAGACACTAAATAGAGATGAAGGAGGATGAGGAAATTGCACTCATGGTTGGAAAAAAGACATGGGTCACAGCAGCGATCACACTCCACGACCTTCCCAGAAAGTTTCTGACATCGTTTTCGCTGTCATAGGTCGTATTTGGTCACGAGAGTCATTCTGAATGACCACAGACTGACAAGTTAAGCTCATGATCAAAGATTTTCTCAAGATCTTTACCACAATGAAAGATTTTGACTAAGATAAACAAATCTGGCTTTACACCTTTAGGACAGAAAGTTGCTAAAGATTTGCTTTCGGAACAGAAAAGCCCAAATAAATGCTTTGGGTTTAAATAAAAAGTGTTAACAAAAAGGAATACCCTGTACTCCAGGAGAAGAACCTAAACCCATCGGTACTGCAGTGCTTTGGACCTCCTGTTTGTTAACTGAGATGGTTTATTCTTCATAATGGACAATACATTCTGGGGATAAACTATCTGTGTATGAACTAAAACTTGATGGAGTGGGTCATGTAACAAGACAGCTACTCTAAAGTTGACCCAAAGCCATGTTCTTCCACTGCAGAGATGTTACATACACTTTTGTTCTGAAATGGTCATGTCAGTCAGTTCATCACTAATTCACAACAAAAGTCATCCTTACAGAGAAAATAAACGAGTTAAATTCAAGTCCAATTAAATACGGTCTAATTCAATCCATCTTTAATCCAATTCATGTCCCTTCAGCCCAGTTCATTCCAGTAGTTCAGTTAAATACAATCCAGTTCCATCCAATTACAGTCCTGACCTGAAGTAAGCGGTTCATGTAAGGAAACCCACGACCGTCCCAAAGCTGAGGCAGTTTTATGCACTGAAATCTCTCCAGGTTCCTTGTGTGGGACTGATGGAGATTAACCAGAAATAACCAGTTACTGCTGCACAACAACATATCCTCAAGGCAAAGATTTACACACTTTCACCACTTAAATATGCAATATTGAGCCTTTTCTTTGCTAAATAAATCGGCAAGCATAATATAGTTGTGCAGTGTGAAACTGACAGAGATGTAAAGGGTTAAATAATCGAATTTGCACAAACTGATGTGAAAATTTGAAGAGTAGAGTTGTTTTAAAGCAATGGTGTCCAGTCCTGGTCCTGGAGGACCAGTATCCTGCGAGTTTTAGTTGTTTCTCTGCTCTTCAGCAGGTCATCAAGTTCTGCAGAAGCCTGTTAATCACTTAGTCATTCAAATCAGGTGAGTCAAAGCAGAGAAACGATTGTGTCCCTGTTTACACTGGAACAATCTCTTCTAATGTTCATTTTTTTCAATGTTTATTCTGGCAAATCAACAAGAAAAAAAAAAAAAGGTGTTTACATGGATGAGGCTGTGTTCATTGAATCTTCCGTAGTTTTCATGCCAGGCAGGCAGCCAGATACGAAATGATAAACATCGTAATGTTGCTTTACAAAAAATGGATTTTCACCCATGTGCTGAGTAAGGTGTGCTTTCTCAGAGGGGGGAGGTTAGTTGTGTGCTGTGTTTGGTGAACGTGTGCACAGAAAAGGAGGGGGACATTACCCTAAAACTATGTTACAAAAATGGTAATTATCGTATATTTGGCAACACTGATGCCAGGTTTTCAACAAGGCATTCATGCAGTCTGGAGCATGTAAACGGTTCCATCCAAAATGGTGAATATGTGAACTTTTGTTTGGACCGACAGTGAGGTTAGGTTGCTGATATATGTTAAAAAGGGTGAGTAACACAAACAGCACTCTGCTATCTGCCATTATTGTTTATCTACTCCTGCATGTGCAGAACACCTATTGACTGCAGCTGCCTGTGGTGCACATGTGCGAGTTCACACGTTGTGGCTTCCTTTGAAATGCAAACGCATGGGTCTGAAAATCTCCACTCTGAGACCTGGGTTCAGAAGATACAAGCGCTGTTGTTGTGTACACGAACGACGGAAGCGCAGAAGAAACTCTACGAATTGAATCGAAAACGAAATAGTGTAAATAGCCTCTAAAACATGCAACATAGTGGCCCTCCAGGACCAGGATTGTACATCTCTGTTTTAAGGTGACAGCAATCCACTTTAAAAGTGAGTTTACTCGCTGTCACCATTGTTCGCTTGTCAATACCATCCAAGCTGGCTGTGAGCCCTTCCGGTGCTGTCTGGAGTCACATCCAACAGGATCTTTATAATATTTCTACTAGAATAACCATGAGGAGTTACAGATCATTATTTACTTTTCTATAAGGACAAAGGCAGCTCAAGATGACTCTTCAAGCAAAAATTCAGATATCAGAAACCGGCTAACAAGGACAGATTAATCAAATCAGATGAATTTCTTTCCTGATTTCTGCTTACCACTATCATGCAAAACTGACGGAGGTGTATAGGTTTATAAAACAGTGTTTGCATGAACCACTATGAATTTTTGAAGATTGGAGTTGTTTTAAGGCGGGAGCAATCCACTTTGGTCTCGACTGTGTTCAGATTAGCTATAAACTCGTCAACCCTGTCAGAACTAAGCCCTATTTCTTCAAACTGAGGGCAATAAAAGAGCCATCTACAACAGGTTAGATATTATTTGTTTTTACCTTTTCTACAGAACCCCCAAAAATCTTCAAATATCAGTTTGAGGGCTGATCAGTTATTATTCAAATAAAATAATATAAAAATTTAAGTGTCCTATTATATGTCTTTTTTAGCTTCCCTGTTGCTTACCTTTTGCTCTATAAAGCCTGTAGGTTTTTGACAAATGACGCCTGTGGTTGCAAACACGTGGCGGCAGCTGTCAGTTTCTTCCCTTCGTCTCCCCTGAAGAGATATCAGGTCTGTCTTTGTCTCTGACGTCCCTCACAGCCCCGTCTTCTGACAGCAAGCGGCCAACAAACTCCTGTCATAATAACGCATCATAATGACACCGCTCTCATTCAGCTCCTTCTCGGTCAATTGTTGTAAACGGCGTCTTCATTTGATTTCTTAGTCTCTGAAGTGATATCCAAACCCTGTTCTGCTTTGCTGTCCCTGATGGTCGAGCGCCTGAGAGGAGAATAATGTCTGCCGCTGTCAAAGGAGGAGGAAGTTTGGAAGGAGGAGGCGAGTGAAGTGAAAGAGACGATTTAATTTTCATTAGGGACGCAGGAATATTCCTCGTCGGTGAACGTGTCTACATGGGAGGACACAGAAAATGAAGAAGGCAAGCCCCCAGCACTTTTACAGCCAGTTTCATCAGCAGGAAGGAGGAAGGAAGATGTTCTCAGAGTGTCACTTCTTTTCTTCTACCCTCCAATTCAACTGTGTTCCTCATGCAAAACTGGCTATAATCAGCCTTCATCTTGTTAACCGATGACACGTTCCAAACTCAGCATCTTACACGGTAAACCGCCAAAGCAAAATTTTAGATTATTTTTTAGGTGGGTTCTGTGGAAAAGTTGTGAATAATTAACATCTTACCTGTTGTAACAACCTCAGTTTAGAGCAGAGGTCTCCAATCCTGGTCTTCGAGGGCCACTATCCTTGCATGTTTTACTTGTTTCCCTGCTCCAGCACACCTGATTCAGTGGTTAAATCACCTCTTCATGTTCTGCAGAAGCCTGTTAATCACCCATTGATTCAAATCAGGTGTGTTGGAGCAGAGAAACAAGTAAAACCTGCAGGATAGCAGCCTTCGACGACCAGGATTGGACACCACTAGTTTAAAGGAACAGAGTTTAGTCTGAACCCAGCCAAGAACTAAGTGGATTGGTTTAATGTCTTTTAATAAGAAACCAGAGACAAAGCAGATGTTTGGTTTTTAGTTTCACCCCCCTCCGGTCACGTGGAGCGCCACGAAGCGTTCCTCTTTCCTGTCTGTTGCTTCAAGCCGTCATTTATTTAATTGAGCTGGTCGTTTACTGACTCTCCCGGTCAGTGATCCGAATCCTTGTACTGAAATAAAAGCAAATAATTTGTAAGTAAAAACAAAAAAGTCATCTGGTGTTTTTGCTATAGGCAGACTTCCATACCGGCTCATGTCTAATGTTTGCTACAGTCAAAAACTCTGATCAATAAAGTGTTATTTTTGTAAATTATTTATGTTTGTTTACATCAACCTGGGTTCAAGTTTAAGATGTAACCATGGTAACATTGACAGCAGTGCATCTGTGACACATGTCAGTATTTTAGCATGTTAGCTTAGTTCTCCTCTGTTGGTGTCATTACCAGCAGGAAAGGTGGGAGATCATGTCACCATGGCGTGCAAAGATGGGTAAAGACAGAGTTTTCAAAAATGAGTGGAGGGAGAAATGTGAGTCCAGCAGAAGGCCCACGTGACTTATTATTTCAGACAGTTGAGACTCGTTAGGTTTAGGCAGCTCGTTGAAGGCAGACCGTGACGATTTTCACACAAGTTTGTTTTTTACTTTAACTGTCTCAGAGCATCTGTAACTTAGATCTAAATCATTTTCATGTTAGTGTCTTGTTGGCTTTAAGTTCAGTTTGTTTATTTTCTTGTAAAACTAGAGTGCACATAACGTTTTTCTGTCAAAAGTCAATGCAACTTGGGTTCACAATCAACAATTATAGGCAAACAGAGCTGCTTCTTTTGGTTAAAAGTTGTAAACACATAAATAAAAGGATTTTGCATATCATTGGTTGTTCTGGACCAAATTTGGACCTTTGACTATAAAGTTTAAGAACCTCCTTTATAGAAACCCCTGCCACCAATTTGACATTTGTTTGTTAAACAGAACCACTGTGAAATGTTGGAGATTGGTTTTTAGGCAGCAATCAGCTTTGGTCTTGGTCTTGCTCAGACTAGGCATTAACTCATCAGTCTGTCCAAAATAAACTCAGTTTATTCAAACTGAAGGAGCTATCTACAACAGCTAAAATATTTATTGTTCAAAACCTTTCCCTACTTCAAAAGATCTGAACAATCCTTTTAATCTGCTGCGACTACAATGTTTTTACTCGTCTAAGCCTTTCCCGTCTGAACAGTGTTATCAAACTGCCTGACATTCAGGTTTCAGGTTTATTAGACAAAATACAGATAAGAACACAGCAAACAGCTGTGTTGAGTACATGTCTGTGTGTGTTTGTGCAGTGCATTATTAATGACGTATCTGAATACTCAGCTCCTGCTCAGAAACTGTCCCCTGCTGAGTGCGGCTCTCAGTAGATTTGTGTGTTAACATTCCTCTTTGTGTTTGTTTTTATCAGCTTCTGCTCAGTCAGTAAACCTCCTCACAAGGTAGATTATTCAGGTGGTTGGTTTGTACTCACATTGGTTATTTGTTCACTATTTTAAAGTTTTATTTACCAGACCAGAAATACAAAAAATATATATATTGTCAGTGTTTTTTGCGACAGTGTTGCCAGATCTCACAATCTGTGTTAACACTCAGACTATGAGTTGGTAATGACTCTCAGC
The DNA here is from genome assembly GCF_001649575.2 of Kryptolebias marmoratus. Classification (NCBI taxonomy): domain Eukaryota; kingdom Metazoa; phylum Chordata; class Actinopteri; order Cyprinodontiformes; family Rivulidae; genus Kryptolebias; species Kryptolebias marmoratus. The sequence goes on from NC_051449.1 coordinate 22,115,029, forward strand.
TACTACCACACCAAACTTTAGCTCAATGACTATAAAATTGACTGAGTTAAAACCATTTTTGTGTTGGCTAGGGTAAATGAGCCGTGGCAGCCATCTTGAATTGGGTTGACTTCAAAAGTTAATCAGTGTTTTCTGAGAGTTTCGTTAAAATCTGACCAGTGGTTCATGAGATATTTTGCTCACAAACAGACAAATAAACACGTGCACGCACACCTACAATTAGCAATGTGTTTATTACTTTAAATTTGTACACAAATCAAACATTTCAACCATTGCGACAGACAGTCTTGTTAGGATATCTTCAACTATTACTTACGGACACAGGATATTCTTGGGTTCAGTAAAGAAAAGATGAAAAAGATGTGAAAATACACCTCAGCATGTTTGTAGTACAGAAACGTATGGTAACCCTACTACTCTACTACAATATTGACATTCGAACGTGGATTCAGAATCTTCCATGGTAGTGATGTGATGTATCTAAATGATTTACCCCTAATAGCCCGTAGGATACTGGATACAGTTCAGCCTGGATGAAAAACAGGACAATGAGACTTCTTTTTTTTATTTTACCAGTTACCAGCTGACAAGGCCTACCTTTCTGCCCATGACCTGCTGCTTTAGAGCGTCCCCACGTACATAACTAGAGACAAGGCTGAAAGCCAAAAGTTGAAGCCTCCATGGATGAGCACCCCCTTCTGGCTGGCCGCAGTACAGTTTCAAGTCCTGCTTCTCCATGTAAATGCATAAAGTAAAAATACACTTCAGATCCTTTTTTAGGTGTTGATTTTTGTTGATTCGCATAGTTCTGACCTTCCTGTATGTTCAGATTAGTTAGTTATAGTCCAATCAACTTTGAAGTGATGTTCTGCCACATAGGTATCTATAGTTGGTATCAGCTGTGACATCAGTCATATAGCACAGAGTACAGTACTGAGAAAGTGACTAGGCTAATTTTCAAATGAGGGTCAGTTTTTTAGGACATTCCAGGCTTATAGAACAACTTTCTCAAAGACAAAATACCACTGTGGAAGAATGCCACATTAGCTAATATTAAACTGCAACTGTTGGAAAGGCAGTGAGTTGTTGTACTGAGAGCCATCTAGTGGCGAAAGTTGGTGATGCGTTATTTAGTTTAGAAACTGATCAGCACTTTAGTCCGACACGGAGCCGGCCACTTTAAACAGCCGATGCAGTCTAAGTTGTGTGCGTAGCTGACAAAGACGTAAGTTTAACCTCATAATAACTGCGTAGGTAATTGTCCTGTGTTTTGCCATTGTATTTAGGCCATGTTTAGCTTGTGTTTTATATAAGTGGCTGTTTGTTTTCTAATGTTTGAGGTTGTTTACTAGACGGAGCTACATGCTAATGCTAACCTCATCTGGTACCGTGTTGCTTTACAGTAACTATGTTAATTAGCGGAGTTATAAGTGCTCGAGTTAGTCGTACTGTGCAGGTATAAATGTTGGAGATAGTTTTATAGTTTCCGAAGTAGTTTTATTAATACAGACCGCCTGCATTTCTGATTCTGTTTATTTCTTTCTTTTATAGACCACACACACACACACACACACACACACACGCATGAAGAAAATAAGATAATTAGACCTCTGTACGTTAAGGCTGTTGTATGTCACCAGTAAAGAATTAAAGAACCAAGCATCCTGTCTGTGCTCCTTACCGGCACCCCTCGGAGGATATCAGCATCAGAATCCAAAGTCATTGCTATCGAACAGCAACACTTTTGCACACCGCTTGTTTAGTTTGTTTCTATTTTCTCAACCCAACAACATTCATGTTGTGTTTGTGTGCAGAGCATAGATTGTACTCTGACGGTGCTGCAGAAAGTATCAGTCCACCAGGAGTTGAGTAAACTTTTGTACTGACTAGACGCGCTGAAAACAGCAACACAATCAACAAGCAGCGCCAACAAGGAGTTAATGTCACACCCGTATGTCGTTTTTTATTTTTTTGTTTTATAAGCTGGTCGAAGACTCTTGCCCCCTTTTTTTCCATACTCTGTCCTCTAAGACTGATGTCACAGCTGATAAAGTACTAACTATTGATAACTATTTAACAGAACATCACTTCAAAGATGACTGGAAAAGCGTCATGTTACACTGTGACTGACAGTGCAACAGGCTGTTAGTGAGTTCAGAGGGTGTATGCCAACAAAACATTAGCGATTGGCATTTGTATTTCCAGTTGTACCAAACCATGACCTTCATACTGAGGTACCTACCAAACCATGATTTGGGTTTACCGTGACACCCCTAGCAACTTGACTCAACAATGTAAGACCTTTATACATTTTACAATAGGTAAAGAAAAAGTAACCTTTCTGTTGTGCAGAACTCCTGAAGTTGAATAAGTAAATGACCCTCACTGGACAGAGAACAAGGATCTAAAGACCACACAGCGATGAAGCGATAACTCTCCTCTAGTCTTGTTGCAGAGATATTCTGTGTTGCCACTATGTGGGACAGATTTTCTGTGGTGTTCTCCTGTCCCTCCCACTCAACGTTAAACCTATGAATAGCTGTCGTCTGCTCTGTCTAACAGTGTGTGAAGCTTTCCCTGGACTCGTCTGTATGCATTATTAATTGTTTGTTACAGGGCAGAGGAAAGGGAAGCACTGAATGTCTCGGTCGTATCTCTGCAATCAGATCTGCAAACGTTTGTTGTCATATTAAATTATTAATGCTCAGAGCAAAAGAGAGAGTTGTATTTTTGTCTGAGTCTACTGTATGTGTTTTCAGCTGCTCTAGCTCGCTTCATCTTTATTCATCTGCAGATTTGACAGAAGTGTATCAGAGGTTTTGCCTAAAGCGTTTAGTAGCGACAGACTTTCCTGCTGTGGCTTCTTTTTTTGTTCTCACAAAGGAGTTTGATTCCTCCTCTCACAATACATTATTTTCTCTTGCCACCAAAAGGCAAAGGCAGACAATAGTATTTTTGCCTGCACTTGTGTGTTCGTGTGTCTGTCTATTACCAAAATATCTCTTGAACAAATGGGTGAATTTTAAAGTAGTCATTGGATGTGCATCTACAGCTGTTTAACCTTTGGTGTTAACCCAATTCAAGATGACCGCCACAGCTAACTGACCTTAAAAAACACAAAAATGGTATAACTTAATAATTTTTACAAACATTTGGCTAAAATTGGACGCAGTAGTAGCTGAGATTCATTCACAGCACATATCCTGAGTGTGATATCCTGTGATTATCACAGGAGATTGTGCGAAAGGTTATTTTCAAGGTTTGACCAAAATGCGTACAACGTTGTCATTTCTTGAAATATGAAGAAATTAGTTTTAAACTCTTGCATGAAAGGTTGGTGGGTGATGACCATTCCTTCAAGGAATGCTAGGCTGTTAATTCAGATCAGGATTTCTTGTTTTGAGATATAACTGCCGTAAAAAAGTGGCTGATTCCTGCTGTTTGCCAAGATGAGCTCTGTTTGATTCGATCCTGCCCACAGCCTGTCAGATCCACCTCTACCTAACTAAACAGGAATGAGCTGATCTGACATGTACAAATTGCCCTATAATCTCATCTGATAGGCTGTTTCCAATAAACCCTGTTTAACACAGATGCCTCCTCTCTTTCTGTTCGAGCAGACATTAATTTCTCGTCTCTTAGACAGCTTGGCTTCGATCCTGGAGGAAACGTTTTGGAACAGAAAAGCAACAAGTTAAACTATGATGATGATCGTGCCCATCTATCCTAGATTGCTATCATTAGTGTTGAGACATGGTTTGCATTTAGGCTTGGAGTTATGAATAGGCCACGTGTGTGGAGCTTATCCAGTGAGTCTTTTATTACAACAGCTTACGCCGATCAGCAATAAAATAATGACCACCTGCCTAATATTGAGTGGGTTCACTCGCTGTTACAGCAGCCCTGACCCATCGAGACATGAGGTGGTTTTGGACCACAGGAAACTCCTTAACTGTCAAGGCCTGCCACTTTATTTCAATTAATCTATTATCCAATTTAATGATTAAACCAATAATTTCCCTCCACAAGCCACAATTTTTTTTGAGTTCTTTTTATTTTTAACCATCAACTTTGGCTTTTACAGTTTACAGCAAAATTAAATGAAAACAAGGACTTCCAATATGAAGCACAAAATGTAGGTTTAAAGGGCCAAGTCCAGCCTGACAAATGAATCAAAATAAACTCTGATCATTTATAAAAAGCCTGAAAAGCCTGAAAGTTCAGCATGTTGTAAGGAAATTGTTGGTAAGAACTGCAGAAAATTGGTGATAAAATCCTTTTGCAGGAATTCAGTTGCATCTTTTGTTTATCAGGTAGAGGAGTAGAGGATTATTTAAAATAGAATAATGTAACATTGCCAAATGTTCTTTTCACTTTAGCCCTATTTGCACGAGATTAGTTTTAACTAGGGACCACATGCTATTTGTAATATTTACGGAGATTGTCTGTGTTGTTAATCCCATGTGCAAATAGGGTTTTTGCCTACACCTTTCATGTCATATTGGGTTGCCACATTTCTTGCAGAGAAATAAAGGAGGACTACCACAGCCGAGCCACAAACCGACACACCAGCGTCTTACATCATGGTGTCAAGAAAGTATTACAATCCACATTTATTATTTTAAGTGCTTTATGAACATGAAAATAAAGATGCTCCTAATCCGATTTTGTGGGCCAATACCGATTTTTGATGTTTTCACATCTTTGATCTGCTAATTAAAGTCGTCAAATTTCTACATCTACTTTTCATGCTTTGGGCTTTGGCAGAGACATCCTGACGCTTGGTTTAAGCTTAACTAATGCCAGTTTTGCTGTTGCCTTCTGTTCGTCCTGCAGCCCTAATGCATTTTTGCACTGGTCAGATGGATGGGTTGATCATAAAAACTTCCACTTGCTTAATATGATGCTCAAAGTATAAAAGTAGCTCAGATATGTAGGTTTTTAGCATTGAATTTGGACAAATCAGTTTGAGTTTCTGGCACCTTTGTTGGGAGCCAAAGAAATTTAAAAAGGGCCATATCTGGCCCACTGGTCACTTGTTGATCTACACAATTGACTGCATAAAACAGGCAAAGGAACACACACGGCTGTTGAATTGTTCCCCCGCTGAGATTAGTTTCACCAAGTAAATAAAATATAGATTTCCAGCCAACAGGAGGCGTTTCTCCTGCTACATCAGACAAAAGGAGATTAAGATCTTTTCTTTAAGTATTTTACTGAAAAAACAATAAAATACTATTGCTTATACAGCAGAAGTTCAAAAACAAACATAGCAAAGCTGGTGGGGGTTAGAAATAGCATTAATCAAACATTAGCCTCGATTCTAGTCTGAAAGTTTTCTCAAACATTTATTCTCTTGGAAATGCAGCAGACATGCAACCTGTCTAACTTCATGAAGTGCATTTAGCAGCTTATAAAAAAACTTGTTCTTTTTGGGGGGGGTTTTCTGGCAGCTCATCAGTAGTTGTGTGTGCCTCCCTTTCAGATGTAGTTAGCCAAGCAAACCTTGCAGATCATTCAAACCACCCTTCTATTCTCAGCCAGCTTGAATACTTCGGACCCCTTTGGTCTTTGAGAACCTTTAAAACTCTTTTACTCTCAACACTGTTGCACTCCATTTTATCCACCATGTTAATTTGAAACTGCATCTCAGGCGGAGCTGACTGGAACTTGTCTGACGTACGCAGCACAGATGCAGACAAAAAAAAAGCTGTTATTTTAGTTGATATGTTTAAGACATTAAAAGATGTCATAAAATTTTTGTGTTGACAAATAATATTGACATCCCTGGATAATCATAGTTGGTAACGTTGACTAGGCTGAATAATCACAGCAACCATGTAACAGCTCCATAACTTCAGAGTAGGTTCTTTCTTGGCCTAAGAGTGGCTCTTGAGTGACGTAAAGAGATGTAATTGGTCTATACATAAACATACGTTGATTGGATGAGCAAGCTAAACTCTCCTTTAGCATCCTCATTATTAAAACTGCATTTGCATCGCTAAAATTGAAGTTATTTAACTGCCACTGTAGTTTGCTTTGACGGGATCTTATTTGAACGTGTCCAGCACAAAGTCGACTGATCTGTCGAATGAGTCTTGGCTCCAATTATTTCTTCTTCTGAATGTTTGTGGCACTCTTTCAGTCTCTGCTTTAAAAATAAAGCTAATGATGCTCAGCTCCAATTACGTAGTCCTCTGCTGTTGGAGCTTGTCATGTGCATAACCATCAGCAGAATGTTGCACAATCACATTGTTCCTCTGGCGCTGAGAAAGCAGACATGTTGGTCCGTCTAACCACTCCATAGTGGAACTAACAGACGTTATGACCCTCACATAGTCCTTTATAAAGCACATATGGACTCCACTAGACCTTTAAGGGTCTGCTGGGGGTACCTGACACCAAGCTGTCAGTAGATCCTGTAAGTCCTGGAAGTTATTCAGTGGAGCCTCTAAGAATCTGACTTTTTTTTTTGTCCAGATCATCCCACAGATACTTGGTTGGACTGAGATCTGGACACCAGTAATGATTCTTCAAACTACTATTGACTCATTTCTAAAAAGTCACAGGGTGCTAAAAGAGGCGACAGTCACCAGGAAATGCTGTTTGTATGAAGGGATGTACATCTCAGCAACAGTAATTTGGTCATGTTAAAGAACTCTACACATGAATGGCAGCAAAATGTCCAATATGTTCCCATCTTAATTTGAAAGCGTAGGCTTGTAATTTTTTTCTCCAAATAAGGTAATTGCCCTCATTTTTAGTGTACATTCTAGTGATTGTGTGAACATCTAACCATTAAATGACTTTCAGTGGTGTAATTTTTGTGTTAAATCCTACAGCCTAAAGCAGTTAACCACTTAAAACTGTCTGCTTTGTGTCATCTCTCAGCACTGACAAGGGTGCATTTTGTCCTCTTCATTTCTGAAGGATTGCTTTGTCTGCATTTTCTAACAGAGGCACGCTTGTTTTCAGAGTTCTACATTTGTTTGGGAGTTAAAATGTGTTCTCCAGAGTTTACGTGATAACTCTGTAATTTAGGAATTGTTTGCATAAAACAAAAGAGCAGCACCTCTCTGCAGTCTCTGTTGACATTGTAAATGAAAACCAGGTTCCCTGATGGCACTGCCCCTGTTTGCATTGTCCTCATCTTTTCTGCCATTCTCTGCGCCACCTTGTAAAAACAGAACTACTGTGAAAGTGGTGGTAATGAAATAGTCTCTAAGCATTTATGGAGCCTCACAAAACAACAATTTGTACTCAGAAAAATACAATATCACTGCAATACTTGTTCTTTAATGAGAATCTAAATACATCTAGAGAGATGGAATAACAGTGGATCCTACCTGTGCCTTTATTTGAAAACTGAGTTTGATTATTCTGCTCTTATAATCTGTCTAGAGCAGGAACTTAAACTTTTCATAACAAGCACTATCTTTAGAAAATGCTAATCAATTTGAGTACCACCATAACAGACATTAAATTAAAATCTTAGCATTTCTTCAAGGAATGCTAAGAGTTAAGCATTACAATTACATTATGCACAATTTCATGCAATATTGCAAGGCATCACAGTCAGAGTATGTGTTGTGAATGACTCTCAGCTACTACCACATCAAATCTTAGCCCAATATTTGTAAAACTGATTGAGCTGTGGCCATTGTTGTGATCACTAAAGTGGATTAGCTGTGGTGGTCATTGATTTGGATTCACTCCAAAAGTTAATCATTTGCAGAGGTGCGTTTATTGATTACTTTCTGCAAGTTTAATGAAAATTCCCCCAAAATCATTGTTGGATACCTTTGCCTTTTAATGTCAGGTAACAAAAACAGTCATGCAAGCTTATATTCATATCTGACATAAAAAAGCAAAAAGACCAATCCATTTGACCGAGTCTAACCTGTAAACCAAACTCGCTTCTTTCTTCTAACCATCACCCTTCGGCAAACCCTATCAGCTCAGGGACACACACTGAGGCCTGACCACCCTCTGCTGGGCCTGCTTTGGGTGAGGGTATCTGGAGCTAATGGCTGAAACACTCGATGACCCTGATGTTTACGACTGAGGATGTGTCCCAAAATTCTGACAACAAATCTAAAGACGCTTCAATTGCCAATTAAATTCAATAATTTTACATCTTAAAGGTATAATCTGCTGACATTTCAAATGATGTTCTGTCTAATAGTTATCAATAGTTAGTACCTTATCAGCTGTGACATCAGTCATAGTGCATGGAGAATGGAGAAAAAGGCAAAAGTCTTTTTCCAGGCTAGGTTAATGACTAGCCAAGCAAGTGCCAGTTTTGTTTTTGTTTTTTCTTCTTTTTTTTCAGGCTTATTAGACAATGAGATACTGGTGTGAAAGGACTCTTCATTAGCTCAACTTCTACACAGTTGAATGACACGTTTGTTTAGTTTGTCACCATTTTCTCAACCGAACAATGCCTGTGTTACTACATGAATATACATTATATTTCCAAAAGTACTCATTCACCCATCCAAATCATTACATTCAGGTGTTCCAACCACTTCCACGGCCACAGGTGTATAAAATCAAGCACCTAGGCATGCAGACTGCTTCTACAAACATTTGTGAAAGAATGGGTCGCTCTCAGGAGCTCCGTGAATTTCAGCGTGGTACAGTAATCTTCTTGCAACTAAATATTCCACAGTCAAGTGGTGTTATAACAAAGTGGAAGGGATTGGGAACGACGTAAAATCACAGAGCGGGCTCAGTGAATGCTGAGGCTCATGGTGCACAGAGGTCATCAACGTTCTGCAGAGTCAACAGCTACAGACCTCCAAACTTCATGTGGACTTCAGATTAGCTCAAGAACAGAGAGTAGAGAGCTTCATGGAATGGGTTTCCATGGCTGAGCAGCTGCATCCAAGCCTTACATCATCAAGTGCAAAGCGTCAGATTCAATGGAGTAAAGCACGCTGCCACTGGACTCTAGAGCAGTGGAGATGAGTTCTCTGGAGTGACGAATCACGCTTCTCCATCTGGCAATCTGATGGACGAGTCTGGGTTTGGCTGTTGCCAGGAGAACAGTACTTGTCTGACTGCATTGTGCCAAGTGTCAGTCTACATCTATTCAAAGTTAATCTTAATTTAAATCTCTGACATGAAAGGTAGTGAGCAACATTTATTCCTTCTAGGAAGGTATTGCTTTTATTATACATATAATTTTTTTTCTTCACTTTTGATTCAAATAATTTCCATTTTGGAGGAAAGATGGTAATTTGCTCAAACAGCTCATTGTTTTGACCATCTCTTCTGATTAGCTTTACATCACAGTTCAGCTGATAATTTTTAATTCTCTTGCCATTTAACTTGTTTATACTGTAGTTTTCTTCTGAATAACACTACAGGGATCTACAAATCAAGCTACATGGTTAAGGTTAGGGTGCAAACATGTTGGTGATGTAAAATTTTAAATAAAAGTCTGGCCAAGAACGCCGCTACCATCCGGTTATTTATTAGTGGAGATGGAAGAAGAAGCCTTTTTTGAACATGAAGAAATGTCGGAAGACTTTGCAGGAGTAATGGATATACAACAATACCAGATGAACCTGAACCGATGGCTGTATCTCCGGAATCAGATGAAAACTCTTCAGATTCGGATTCTGATGATTACCAGGACCGTCATGGCCGACAAAACAATGAGCATAACGACCGAGTTGGGAACGTGAAACGATGAGAACCAATTACCCCCAGATCATTGTCATGACATCAGTACACAACACTGCAAATCAACATAAAGACGTCAGGAGAGAGCTAACATTGCCAACTCAAAGCTAACTGGATGCTAACTTGTAAACAAAGTGACTGCACGTCATATTAGCATTTATGAACTCTCACACCAGAGTAAACTAATAAAACCAGTTTCAGACTATGACATTTGTTTAATCACACATGGATTGTTTATATTTTTTCCTCAATAACAAACTGCTCTGAATCACAAACTGATCTCAGGCTGTCGGCTTGTAAGCAGCTCATACCTTTAACGACAGCGCGTGTTCACGTCACATTTGAAGTAAAACTTCCTGTTTTTAGTCTCCTTCTCTGTGGAGATGTCCTCCTCTCCATCCTTTCTTTTAAAATTAAAAATATTTGGCGAAAGGTCCTGTTTTTTTTGGCATGAAGCCAGTCCATCACAGTAACGAGGGTCAGAGCGGTGCTTCCCTTTGAAGTGATCCGAACCGAGTTCTGATAGTAATTCCCAGATTGAAGTTTATGGATCCAAATCTGAGGAAGGTTTCTATCTTTTGGGAAGCCAAAAAATGAAACTCCAGAGGTAATTTCTGGTCAGTTTGAACAATTAATTCCAACGAACTGAACTATATTGTACAGGTATTCATCCACTCACTGATGAATTGCTGGATGCTGTGAACCTCAGTGGCTCTGTGGACGTCACACATTAGGGGAGCTCATGGAAAAAGCCAAAAACATCCAAGTGGTCTCTTCAATGTTTGTTTTTTTTGTTGTTTTTTTTAAGTATATATTTTTTAATGAAAATTTTATAATAAGCATATTTTATGATTTTCTTTCAACTGATGTTGGCTTCACAACACTTTTCAGTGCAGCTTTAACTAAGTTGTATGTAGCAAACAATGGCAAACTGATTCCTCTTGGCCCCCATGTACAGTGACCATGAAGCACCATGAGCCCTCTTTTAGTGTCAAATGCACTGATAGTATCACTCCTTCTCCTTTATCTTCTTTTCTACCTCTGTCCCAATGCTTTTATGGAGAAGTGAGCAGAGAATGAGACTTTTTCTCTGTGAATAAATGTTGTTCTTGTGAACAACACAAGAATTAGTGGATATTCTTAAAAACAAAAAGAAGTCTAAACACTAATGTTTTTGTGGGCTTTTGTGTTGCTCAGTGAAAGTAGAAACTGTATTAAAATAGTCTATGGTTGTAAAAGTTTTGATTAAGACATTAAAGGATAGTTCTGAACCCAAACACGCTCAGAATCACTTATTAAAATCAGTAATGCTGCTGTTTTCTGATTTCAGCTCTTTAGCTGCCAGCGGGGTTACAAAGCTTGGCATGAGATTCCTCTCACAGCATGTTTCATACTTCTTGTTGGCACTTAAATAACAATCTCTGCTCCGCTTTGTTTGCCCAGGCCCGAATCTCCACGTCAGCTCCGTCTTAACTTATCCGCTAATCCACTCTGCTAAGTGCATTCAGAGGCTGAATTAGAATAATTAGGGTTTCGGAAGTGCAGTTTATATCCAAGTGTGCGTGAGCACTGCAGTAGTGACATAACTACCCCCCCGGAAACCTGAGAGTAGAAAACAGCAGCTTGCTTCTGAGTGGATACCGAAAGCAGCGAGCTAGATTTTTTTTTTTTTTTTTTTAACAGCAGTGAGCTAGATCTCCTTCCTGTCATCCTCCATTGATTTTGCAATCTCCCGGCATCCAAGCAGAACCTCACAAGGCATCCACCTCAGTCTGCTCCTGATAGCCAATCTCTATTACCCACCTATCTCAAGGCCTCGGTTTGATGGGGCTTACCCTCCCAGGAGGGGGGGAAGCAGGGAGTGCTCCGACTGGTGGATTGGAGCAATGATGGATTTATGAGCTGCTCGGAGTAGGGATCATCTTCTCCTCCCCCCCACTTTTATTATCCCATCAGATCTGACGTGGGAGCAATAATACATGACGGCCTGTCCCATTTTAAAGATCTAGCTGTGAATGTGAGTGATGATTTCAAATTCTTGTGTCTAATCGGCGTGAAATTGCTTCAGTAAATATGTTTCAACTACCAGCCCTCGCTCTTCCTCCTGCCTCTCACTTGGAATGGAATCGGGAGTAATAGGCTTGTAGTTGTCACAGTTTTTAAGACCCGTGTATTCTTCACGGTGCATAATTAGCTTTTAATGCACAGAGGCAGCTCGAGGGGAGGGAAATGTGGAATGAAAGGAGCCCTACTGTGTGGCCATAGTAATTCACGCTTTTGTTCTCTAATTAAATGACCTCAGAAGGGAGCCCCAAGCTTTGATTTGATGTATGTGTGTGTTTGTGTGTGGCACCCTTTGATATGGCGGTTTGTGCCAAGTGTGCTCAGTCTGGCAATGAATAGGGTGCCCACTACAAAGAGCTAAGAAACCTTCTCCGTGCCGGCTTCGCCTCCTTGTTAATTGTTGTTGGAAATTTGGCACCGGATACCAGGTCTTAAACAGGCTTTCACACTGTCAGGTGGAACATGGTTGCCCTGATGTTTTCTCATTCTCCTTTTCTTACGAAAAAGAAAAAAGTACATTTGAGTGGAAGAGTTTCTTTATAAAATCTTCCATTGGTGTGTTTATTACAAAACAAAGCAGTGTGACAACTTATAGGTTGAGTTACAGGTTTGTCTTGAAGATGTCAGCAAACTTAAAAGCCTAACTGTATCCTGAAAAAAAAACATGTATTTCTCCCTCCTAGCTGATAGAATAAAGCTACTGAAGTTCATTTAGTTTTTACTTCGATAGGTATTTTGCATGTTTAATACAGTGAAAGTTAATTAGGCAGTGACAGCAGCTTCTCTTTACAGAAACATTATCCTCCCTATTCTGGATAAAATACAGCCTTTCTGTCCACAGTTGTTACTGGGACTGGTTTTTGTTTATCTTGGTTGGAAAGCAGTCCCAGTGAAACGTATTGACAGTGAGGTCTGTATATATTTAAGGACCAAGAACTGTGGAAAGACTTGCTGTTGCATATATAAAGTGTATTTTATTTTAATAAAACAAAAAAGGTGAACATCTTGACATTTTGTTGTTTCAAAGTGAAAGAAGAAAAGTCAAAAGGTTTGTATATCCAAACATGAACTAAAACGAGGATGAGGTCGGAAAGTGAAAGTGCAGTCCTTTAAAGAAATTGAACAAGATGGACAAATGGAGGACATTATAAGAAGTGACAGGCTGGAAAGTATTTTCAGCAGATAAGGCCCCCATTCACACTGCGTGACGACCTCGCTGTGCTCTCCATGACCTATTGGAACATGGCAAATCTGTAAAACTTCTTTCAATGAGAAGGTCATGATGCTGATATGCTCTTATGACTCATCAAATAGTTTATTTTGTGTTGTTTTTCAGATTCCTGAGAAGCTCTTCTGTGCTCTCACTTGCTCTATACACAGACACATGATTCTCTCAGAGATGCAGCTGTGTGCTAGAAAACCACACCACACTTTTCCAATATGACCACTGTTTGAGGGCATGTGAGGGCCATAGCCTAGGTATGAGGCCATTCTCGATGACCAAGCCACGTGGGATGGCAAGGGCCCCGAGTCATGAATCCACTGCCACCATGCTCCACCCAGGACCTCGCTTTGCTGCCACAACAAGGATAAATTGCTGCGACCTTGCTTCAGAAGTTTTGTGCATGTTCAAAATTCTCCTCAGCTTATCATGGCTCATGGGGAGCACTCTGCATACTTAAGATGGTATCTCACTGGGCTGCGAGTAGTTGGAAAAAAGCTTTGATGAGGGAGTCTCCAGATAGTCTTACGAGTTTTGTGAGGTTCTCAACTTCCTCATGTAAAAGGCGTGCACCCATGTTGCTTGAATTTTAAACATGTTCCAAAAAATCTGTGCAGCAACTTTTCTCTTGAAATACACCAAAGTTGTCGTGGGCAACTCCAACCCCTCTCAAACCCATCTGAATTTTGCTGCAGGCGTCTCCGACTCGTCTCAAGAGCACTAGGGCTGTATTTTGATTCCTGAGCAGAAGCTCTCCTCCGTCAGAAAACACCCGACTCAAATGTCCAAGTCTAAAAAGCACACTGATGAGAATTATTGAAAAACTGGTTCAAATCTGCCCGTCTTCACTTTTAGAGTGTACTCCGGTAGATTAAACCATAAATGTGGGGGCGGCTGCTGAGGTGGGTGCAAAGCGAGCCAAGGTGGATATGATGTGGGTGGAGGTGGACAACAAAATATTGTACATAGCCAAGAGTGCAGTTTCACAAGCCGGGCGCATAAAAATAGACAGTGATTTTCAAAAGCTGGCTGCTCGAAACACATCTGCACAATGGCCACTTTGTCACACACTTAGAGTTCAGTGCAGCTGCAACTGAAAATCCATGTCTTTTCTGGCAATTTTCCTGCAATTTTAGGGATTTGCTTTTCACCACCTTGTGCATATTAAAGACACCACCTTTAATATGCACCTGAAAACCCCACCAAGCCCCTGCAAAAAGAATTTACATACTAGCAGCTTTGTGTTTTTTGTACATCACATATAGGTCATGATCCTGCGTGAAGGGGGAGGGGCTAAACATTATCTGCAAACTGTTATTAAGAAATAGGAAAAGATTCATCAAAAACCTGATAGAGGACTTGAAAAATGGATCATCCCTCCCCACAGTTGATCTATCTATCAACTCTCTGTATTAATACATAAACTGTGCCAGAGAATTTTCCTTGCATGATTTTAGGGGAAACAGGTTTTTATACAAGGACTTTAAAAGTAGAAAGCAGACACTAAACTCTTCAGACACCTGCCACTTCGTGTCACTCTTAAGACTCCTGATATTTATGTCCTGTATTGTCAGGGGGTGTTGTTCAGCTCTATTTCTGCTGCTCTCTTTGTCTGTCCTCTCTGTACTTGATGAAAATAATCCTAAAAGGACATTTGAGTCAAGGTGATAAAGTTCCAATACAGCAACTGTTGCTGCGGCTCCTGTTGGCCATGGTGACCTTTGGGTCGGCGTGTGAACGAATGTCTCCATCACAGTTGTTCTGCATGTTGACAGCTCCTGACCCGTTCCTACCACCTGGCACGTCTCCATTCCACTGTGTCCACGGCACCAGATGCAAGCATGTAGAAGTGGCCCGGCTCCATCTGTAACGCAATCTTCCTTTGATGAGTGAAGTGGGAACAGCTGCCAGGAGTGCATTAGGAAGTACATGTGTGTCTTCACGGTCATGGGAATAAAAACAGTCCACCTGCTTTGAGTTCTGGGGTCTTACATATCAGGACATAATAAAAATGATCCATTTTATCAGGGCCTAAAATTATTAAAATCTTACCTCAAATATCCACACAACAGATTCCACCATGTTTTTATTTATTGAACAATAAAGAGGCCAGCATGGAAAAGCTGCGTGAGGAAAAATTAGGTCCACATCCAGATCCACATTTGACTCCAGAACTCTTTGGTCTACAGAGGGGTTCATGGTCGACTCAATGACTGTAGGCTTCCCAGGTCTGTGGCTGCAAAACAAGCCCAAACCATCAACCCTCCACCCCCATGCTGACAGTTGATATGAGGTGTTGCTGATATGCTGTGTTTGGTTTTCACTAAACATGCTGCTGTGCATTATGGGTAAACATGTCTACTTCGGTCTCATCCATCCAAAGGACAAAGATCCAGAAGTCTTGTGGTTCCTTCAGATGAAACTTTACAAACTGAAGTCCTGCTATCATCTTGTTTTTAGAGAGAAATAGTTTTCTGCTGCAATCCTACCTAACAAGTCATACATGTTCAGTCTTTATCTGATTGTCCTGCCATGAACTTTAACCTTTAACCTGCTAACTGAGGCCTGTAGAGACTGAGATGGAGCTTATGAGTTTTTAGACATTTTTCTGAGCATTGCACGGTCTGACCTTCGGGTGAATTTGCTGGGACATCACTACTGGGAAGACTGGCAGCTGCCTTAAATGTTTTCCTTTTGTGAATAATCTCTCTGTAGAACAACAGACTCCAAATAGTTTGGAAATGAACTTTAACCCTTCCCAGACTGATGGGAAACAAACAGTTGATTCTTTTAGGTCATTGCTGATGACTTTCCGCCTTGGCGTTGTGTTAACACACACATGTCTGCTCCAGAGCAACAAACTGATTAAACTCCAGCTTTTATAGAGGTGATCACACTGATGATGGTGAACAGTTAATCAATACATTTGATCAGCAGCTCCTGGCTGCTACTTTAAATCTTAATAAATCTAATTAAAGCAGCAATCAAGAGTGGACAATTTTTCTCACAGCTTTTTCATGTTGACTTCTCTTTTGTTTACTAAATAAAGACATGGTGGAATCTGTTATGAATTTTTGTACACTTGTGTTAAGATTTGAATAACTTTAGAACCTGATAACGACCAGATCAGGTTTTTATGTCCTGATAAGTAAAACCCTTGGACTGAAAGAGGGTAGACCTTCTCTTCCCCATGATTTTACATTGACACAGCTAAAAGAGAGAGGTGGAATTACAGATGAAATCCTAATCAGTGTTTGTTGCCAGGCCAGTTTAGGTTGCAACTGTGTCCTGGACTTTAGGAGCCCTCTGGCTCCACTCAAAGCTCCCACGGGTATTAGGTGCTCCAGCGTTGTTGCCTCCCCTCTTCACACACACACACAAATGGCCTCCTTCCATCTACATCCTTCCTGCCGAGCACTCAAAGCTTTGTCAACACCCGTCAGTCTGAGGCGAATCCAGATAAAGAAAAGCCGGAGGGCGTCAAAGTCCAGGCCTCCTTTTGTGTTGAATCTATTCACTCCGAGGCTCTGAAGTCTGGCTTCTCTGGAGTCTCACAGTGTTTCGAAGGCAGTACCCCCATAAAACCTCCAGCCTCATTTAAAGAGCATTGAAGTCCTGTAAAGGATCAGGTCTCTGTAACCTTGCCAATTAATTGTCGACTTCTAACCTGTCCACCTCTTGGACCTTCATCTGTGTCATCCAAAGAAGACTTTCATTTTGCTTTGATTCTGGCTCTTTGAGAGTACATTAGATCCGAGTCAGAGCACTTCTCTCTATGATTAAAGAGACAGGGAGTAAATCTGTGGGCCTGATATTGTAGAACAGACTGATCAGCGAGTATGAGAAGTACTACTGCAGCATGAAATGGGCTGCTCGCAAAATGATTAACTGCTATTTCTGTTTGACATTAGTCTTTATTCTTGTTGTGAAGCAGAAAGAGAGTGTGAGCTTTCTGCTCGCTGAGGCAGATGATGGTCAGATGAAATGAAAATCCATTTTTAATGAAGTTACACTTAGTCTTTCACAGGACGACGTGGCCTCGCGCAAGGACAGGGTGATAGATGAGGATGTGGATCAGACTTAAATCGAAGCTCAAATTTTTATCTCACGGAGTCATTTGGAAGAGAAAGTACATCATCTTTCATGCCTGAGGTTTTACACATCAGAACGTACTTATAAATTAAAGGCATATATCGCCCACCGCCTTTCATAGAGACGTTTTACTCTCTTATGTTGAGAAACGTCAGAGTTGTGGCCATTTTGGGAAAAACTTGAAAATACCATAATACAAAATCATGAGATGTCATGCTCAGATTATGTGTTGTGAATGACTCCCAGCTACTACCACATCAAGTTTTAGCTCATTATCTGTAAAACTGACAGAGTTATAGCAATTTTTGTGTTGCTAATATCAATTAGCTGTGATAGCCATCTCAAAGTGGATTGACTCCAAAAGCTAATCAGTTGTGGATGTTTATTTATTGATTACTTGCTGCAACGTTCATTAAAACCAGTCTAGTGGTTCATGAGATATTTATATACTTTGTAGAAAGGGGGTCATTAACAAAGTGAAATAGATGTTTTCTTTATTTTCTAGCTTTTGCCATTCCTTTTTATTTTCCAAATGAGTTGAACAATATTTTGTTTTCTTTTAAAATTTAGACATTATTCTTGTTGCTTTACCTATGAATCTATAAATATAAATGGTCATTTCTGAGAAAAGAAGTTAAAAATGAATATAAGTGCTAAATAAGATCATGCAAGACAAATGAAGTAAAAATAACTAGTATGAGAGTGAGTTTGCATGTTCTCCCTGTGCACACATGGGTTTACTCCGGGTACTGACCAAAAACATGCACGTTAGGTTAATTCATGACTCTAAAATTGTCCATAGGTGTGAGTGAGATTGTGAATGGTTGTTTGTCCCGTTTGTCTCTATGTGGCCCTGCGATGGACTTGCAACCTGTCCAGGGTGTCCCCTGCCTCTCGCACAGTGACTGCTGGGGATAGACACCAGCTCCCTGCGACCCGTAATGGAGAAGCGGGTAAAGAAAATGGATGGATGGATGGATGGATGGTATGAGAGGTTTAAGCTCCTTAACTGCTCTACCCGCAGGTGGTGGTGGGCCCACATGGAGGTGGAGGTTTCCTGTAGCTCATTGCGCGTTGAGGCGGTTCACAGCTGAGTGTGAAGCAGTTGGGATTGGAGTCAGCTCCTCTAGGTCTGAGTTTATGGTTCTCAACTGGAAAAAGGTTGGAACGTTCCCTCCTGGTCCAGGGTTCGGTCTTTGCCTTCGATGGAGGCGTTCAGGCATCTGGGAGTCTTGTTCAGGAGTGATAAGGATCAGGGCACCGTCCGCAGTAATGAGGGTGTTGCTCTGCTCAGTTGTAGAGAAGAAGAACCTGAACTGAAGGACAAAGCTTTTGATTTACTGATCCATTTTGTTCCGATGGCCTATGGTCATGAGTGAAAGAACGAGATCCTGGTTATAAGCAGCTGAAATGAGCTTCCTTCATAGGATGGCTGAGCTCAGCCTTAGAGACAGGTTGATGAGCTCTTTTATCCACGGGAGCTCAACGTAGAGCCGCTGCTCCTCCTCAGTGAAAAGAGTCAGCTGAGGTGGTTTTGGCATCTGATTAGGATGCCTCCTGGACACCTCATCCTGGAGGTATGTGGGCAAGTCCCATCGGGAAGAGACCCTGGGCAGACCTAGAACCTGCTGGTGGGAATATATATCCTCTCTGGCCTGGAACATTTTGGGATCCTCCAAGAGGAACTGGAGAGTGTTGTTTGCAAGAGGGATGTCTGAATTTCCCTCCTGGGCCTGTTGCCCCAGTAATTTAACCTTGGCTAAGCAGAAGAGGATGGATGGATGGATGGATGTTTTACTTATGTGGGAGGTGAACTCAGGATCTCTGGCTTTTGATCACATCTCACAACCTGCTGAGCTAAGCAGATATATCTATAATATGGCCCAACAGGTCACCTGCTATGATTGAGCACTTTGATTGGCTATGGCACTACTTTTATTTACCCAATCCAATACATGAATCCTTTTATCCAATTCAAACTGATTTCCATATCGGATTATCTGTAATTTACTGTAATAATAGTTTAATATTCTGCAGGCTGGATGAAGTATGCCAGTTGAGAATCACTAGCAGCAATAACTCTCAGTAATCCTCGTCTGTATGACTTTATCAGTCTCTTAAATGGTTGTGGAGAAGTCTTGGGCCCCTCTTCTTTACAACATTGTTTCAGTTACTTGAAGTTTTCACAATTTAATGTACAACTCTCTTGAGGTCCCATCCATCGGCATAAAAAAAGGCAGATGAAACATTTTTGTTTCCTTCCGTTGTTCAAAACAGAAGTCAGCAAAAACAGGTTTGTTGGCGCTGCCATGTTGTTTTTGAAACCAGAGTGTGTGCCATTCAGATGTGGAGCTTTAAGTTCTGCCTCTTCTCTGACATACATCTGGGGATTTTAGGCATTAAATCACAAATTACAACTAAAATATTAAAATAACGAATATTTGAAAATACCGCATCAATGTAAGCACTATATGACTCAACATCAGTCAACACTTGAAAAAATGATCTAAGGTGTATATTTTACCCCATTCATTTAAATGTACTCAAACTCCTACTGCAAACAGCCTACAACCCCAATGTCCTCGTGTCTAGTTTAATAATTTATGTTAAAGCTCCCACCGCATTGTTTCAATATGAGCATTATGAGACTTTCTCTCTGAAGAATGATGGACTCCAAAGTGTTTGAAAAGCTGAGGCTGAAAATTGACAATGTAACTGGGGTGTCATGATTATCAGTGGTGTTATCACAGTGACCCAATACAGTAGTTCCCAAAGTTGTGGGTATCATGTGAGACACAAAACGCCAGGTTTGGGGTCCTGAAATGATCTCCAGGAATCAAATTATTGAAAAATAAATAATCCATTCTATAAGGTGGCACAGTGGTGAAGTGGTTAGAGCTGTCACCTCCCAGCAAGAAGGTTGCAGGATCACTTCCTGACCTGGGGTCTTTCTGGGTGGAGTTTACATGTCCTCCCTGTGTGCACGTGGGTTTAATCCGGATACTCCGGTTTCCTCACAAAGACCAAAAACATGCATGTTAGGTTCATTGGTAAAACTAAATTGTCTCTAGGTGTTAGTGACAGCGTAAATGGTTGTCTGTCTCGTTTGTTTTTATGTGTCCCTGTGATGGACTCCAGGAGATACCAGCTCCCTGCGACCCAGAATGGAAAAGCGGGTAAAAAATTGGATGGATGGATGACATCGTTCCATAGAAAATGGATGTTTTCACAATAGTTGTTACAAAATATATCAATAAGCAATGTTTGTGTTGTTCAACCAACAATATTTGGAGTCACAAGTTTTTGAAATTGTTATTTAGGGGGTCAGAAGCTTAAAAAAAGGTTTGGGAACCCTGACCCAGAGAAAATTGTTCGGAGCCAGAATGTCCACCTCTGTTTTGAAAACATGATGATCTGTGAAGACAATCGCTGTCTCAGGATGATCTGTTTTGACCCGCTGCTGCCTTTGAGATAACTAGGACAGACAAGTGTTGTTGCTGCTCCTCACAGGTACAGAGACTGTCTGAACCATGTAAAACTGTAAAACTAGGACTGTCCTAACAAATCCTCTACAGCTGCCAGCTCTTGAATCCTTTATTTAATTATGAAGTAAAAAAAAAAAAAAAACAACACGACCTTTAACCTTTCCCAGATTGATGGACAACTACTGTCACTTCTCAAGCTCACAGTTGATCATTTAATAGGTGGATTTGTTCAGGACCACCTGGCTGCTTTTTACGCTTAGATTTTTCAGAATTTCAGTCTGGTCAGAATTAAACTCTCTCAATACTGAGGCGTTTCAAAGAGCTGTCTACAGCCGGTGAGGTATTAATTAACCTTTCCACAGACCCATCCTTAGAAAGAGCTGAACTATCCTTTTAAGTTTTGTTTCACTTCTATGACACACTGACAATTATCAAAACAAAGTGGTCATCCTTAGACAGTTATTGTAACAGTCTTTCTATGAAACTACAGCCTGAAAGCTAAAAGAAGCAGACAGTAGCTAAAAGCTAAAAGAAGTGAACACTAGCTAAAAGCTAAAGGGAGCAGAACATTAGCCAGATGCTAAAATAAGCAAAATGCTAGCTAACAGTTAAATGTAACAAAAGACTAACTTAAAGCTAAAAGTAGCAAAAGGCTAGCTAGAAGCTAAACGTAACTAAATGTATCAAAGATCTAGCAAGATACTAACAGTATTAGAACAGCAGCTAAAAAGCAAAAGTACCATAAGAAGACAAACCTAGAGCCAGTTTGTTAATGCAGATTGAAAATGTTTTTGATTTCTGTGTATTTCTCAGAAAATATTTGTAAATAAGGTAAACTATTCAAAAAAGTATAAAAGTTACAAAAACTGAAAGGCACCCATCTCCTGAATGAGCTGAATGTTAATATGCTAGACCGGCTAAAATAGCACAAAGTATGCAGAGGTGGTTACAAATCAAAAACTGTAGAGAAGGAAAAAAAGAGGCAAGTATTTCTGTGACGACGCGACGTGCACACGATGACGGTCAAACAAATCTGCACGAACGCTGAGCCTCCCCTGGTTTCCTCTCACCCCCACAGAGCGAGCCATCGCCAGACACGAGGTGCGCGAGATCGAGCAGCGTCACACGCAGGACGGCCTGCGGGAGCGAGACGCGGCGGCGGCGGCGGGAGGCGAGGACGACCTGGTGATCATCTACAACCGCGTGCCCAAGACGGCCAGCACCTCCTTCACCAACATCGCCTACGATCTGTGCGGGAGGAACCGCTACCACGTGCTGCACATCAACACCACCAAAAACAACCCGGTCATGTCCATCCAGGACCAGGTCAGGGGTTGTAGCCCCCGCAGGTTTGAGAGGCGTCTCGTTGTTTCGCACGCTTGATTAATCTGGACTCTGTTCTGTTTTTGTTCAGGTGCGCTTTGTGAAGAACGTGACTGAGTGGAGGGAAATGAAACCAGCTTTTTACCACGGACACGTCTCCTTCCTGGATTTCACCAAGTAAACATATTCCCTGAGCACCTTTATCACCCGCCATCAAAACAAGAAGGAGGGCGATAGTGTTTTTGCCTGTGTCTGTTAGCAAAATATCTCATGAACCACTGGGTGAATTTTAATAAAACTTTCCAGAAATAATCACTGAATGTTCCTCTACAACTGATTACTTTTTGGAGTCAACCCAATTCAAGATGGCTGCCACAGCTAATTGACCTTTAAAAACATAAAAATGTCTCTAATTAAGTCAATTTTACAGATGTTGAAGTAAAACTTGGTGTGGTAGTAGCTGATAGTCATCCACAACACATACTCTAAGTGCTACTCATTGCACAGATCTTTGCTGAAAGTTTTTGGCATTAACTGTCTGTTAGCAAAATATGTTGTGAACTTCTGGATAGACTTTAATGAAACTTTCAGAAAGTAACAATTGAATATATCTCCACAGTTGATTAACTTTTGGACTCAATCCAATTCAAGATAGCTACAACAGCTAATCGACATTTGCCAACACAAAAATTGCTCTAACTCAGTCAGTCGTACAGCTATCGTGTAAAATTTGATGTGGTCGTAGCCGAGAGTCATTCACAACACATACTCTGAGTGTGGCATCTTATTATAATGCATGAGAGCCCAAACAACTTTATTTTTAAGGTTTGACCAAAACAGCTACAACTCCTATCATTTCTCAACATAAAATGATCTCAGTTAAAACTCTGGCATGAAAGGCAGCGGGCGATAAGCATTCATCCGAGAAACCCTCTCCTTTAATTCTGCAGGCAGCTGTGGATGATTCACCTCATTGAGGCGTTGATCTTTTAACTCCACCTTGTGGTCATTTTAGGTGTGAAACGTCTGAAAATGGGAATAAATAAAAGCATTATTTTTCCTTTGTCCCATGATTCGGATGCTTTGGTGGAGCTCCTGCTCGGTTTTCTGACCCGCGTGATTCTCCGCAGGTTTGGAGTGAAGAGGAAACCCATCTACATAAACGTGATCAGGGACCCCATAGAGAGGCTGGTGTCCTATTATTACTTTTTACGATTCGGGGACGACTACAGGCCTGGCTTGAGGCGCAGGAAACAGGGTGATAAGAAGGTAAAATAATGATATTAATAATTCCTATTATTTATTTTTTTGAAGTGCAGCTTTTACTTTAGGAAGTGACCTTATTAATCTGGAATCATTTTATTCTTTTCGAGCTCGACATTATAGGATTCCTTCTTAATGTACCTTTAATGAAAGAGCTTTGGGGCTCAGTCTACCCTAAATGTCAGATGTTCGTCTCAAGTCACGAGCTGTTAAATTAAATATGTATTTTATGTATCAGTTTTGGACAAAAAATTCCACTTTTTTTTTGTTTCACTGCTGCTTTCTGAAGGCTCACTGGCGTTAAGAGGAACTTGAGTTTGATTAAATCCAGGATGTCGTTTCTCTCGACCTGATGCTCGGCTTGCATCCCTGATGTGTTTTCTCCATGTTAAGCTTGTTTTTTTTTCCTCTTTCAGACGTTTGATGAATGTGTGTCAGCTGGCGGCTCAGACTGTGCTCCTGAGAAACTTTGGCTCCAGATTCCCTTTTTCTGTGGTCACTACTCTGAATGTTGGTGAGTTTTCAAACACCTGCCGTTACTCCTCATATAGAACAAACGTCACCTTAGTAATGTTTGAAATGAACAACAAATGAATCCAATCAGCACTATGATTTCTTGGACCACCTTTGTGGTGATATAGCTAACAATTTTTTTCTGTCGCATGTTTTCTGTCATCACCCCATTAGTTCCAGGTTTATCTTATTTGAATCCTACATGCATAACACTGGTGAATGTTTTAAGAATTAAATGGCTCGTCTGGTCCTTTTTGAAGAGGTGTTCTGTCAAATAATCGGTACCCTGTAAGCGGTGGCATCAGACATAGAGCACAGAGTATCAAGAAAATGCCTTTCCAGGCTAGCCTAATGAGGGCTGGTTTTCTACAGATTTTCAGGCGTATAAAATAGCTCTTTGTCTAAAATGACATACTGGTCGGCATAAAACAACAATACATTAGCTTATATTAAACCTCTACACTTTCGCATGGCACCGTTTGTTAAATTTTGTCGCTGTTTTGTCAACCAAACAGCATCCGTATCACTACAAATGTTAGTCTCCTGAGGCTGGTCTTTAGCGGGTCTAGTCAGTCCAAAAAGTCACTCAAACTCCCATTTAATATTAGCTAATCTAGCATTTTTTTCAAACCTGTATCACCTTTGTTATTTTGATTACCGTATTTTCCGGACTATAAGGCGCACTGAAAAGCCTTCAATTTTCTCAAAAATCGACAGTGCGCCTTATAATCCAAAGCACCTTGTATATGTCAGAAGTCGTAATGTTTTAATATAACTTTGGTAAACTACAAAGCTGCACCGCCTGCAGCATTAAGGCTCAGTCGCGCAGGGCTCCGTGCACAGACCTGAGCGAGCGGTGGAGGCGTTTATACTTGACGCTTATGTCAGTGCAGTATTCTCCGAAAAGACAAGGAGCTGTTTTGTTTCGCTTAATTCCCCTAATAGTTCGGTGCACCTTATATATGACAAAAGTTCGAAAATGGATCATTCATTGACAGTGCGTCTTATAATCCAGTGTGCCGTGTAGTGTGGAAAATACGGTATTAAAAATGAGCCCTCATTTGGCTAGCCGTTAGCCTAGACTGGACAAAGACTCTGAAGTCACGGCTTATAAGGTTCAAACTACTGATACATATTTGACAGAACATCACTTCAAAATTCACTAGACTGTTTCTTTAATGCACCGATTTCATTGTATTCTAGTACTAAACTGCGTCTATTATGTTTTCATCTATTAGGATCAGGTCTAGCTGAATTCCACAGTTTGACCAAAAAGAAAAATGATTTTACTGTTATAGGTTAGGAAACATTCAAACATTCTGAAGTGGGGTTCTGTGGAGAAGTTGTGAACAGTTAACATCTTACCTGCTGTGGGTAGCTCTTTGAACGACCTCAGTCTGGAGACTTAATTCTGACGGGTCTGACGAGCTAACGGCTGGTCCGAGCACAGCAAAGGCCAAAGTGGATTGCTTGAAAAAAAAATTCTCCAAACCCGAAAATTTCATAGCTTTTTGTGAGATGTTGTTTATTTAAATCACTTATTTCAGTTTTGCATTACACGGTTATTTCAACACAAATATTATGAATTTTGGCCCCTGGATGTGCTACATCCCTCTGCTGCTGTTTTCTCGTAAATAACTATATATTTTCATCAATAGAATATTTATTGTGAAATTGGCAGCAGTATAACAGTTTATAAAATAGTATTTATGTGAACCTCTGTAAATATTTTAAAGAATGGAGCAGTTTTAGGACAGCAGCAGTACACTGTGGTTATGGAAATTAAACTCTGTTTCTCCAAAGAGCTTTCTGCAGCAGGTAAAGAACAGCATTTCCCATCCTTTCCACAGAACCACACTTTAGAATGGCTGAACTGTCCCTTGAAGCCACATTAAACCTTTCAGTGCTCTTCTGCCACACTTCGTTCAAAGGTCTCTGATAGGTTTTTCAGCTTTGATCCATTTCTTCTTTATCATGTGTCCTTAGTCCTGACTTCCTTCATTTTTAACCCTTTATTCTGAAGGCTTGTTTAAAATACAGCTTTAAACAAACCACTCCACCCCATCTCTTAATCCCAGTCTGACAACACCTGCTTTTTCTCGGTCCTGTTCTGTCCTCTTGAGTCACATCCCGCCTCATCAGTTTTCCTGCCTCTGTGTTTGGAGCCATCTCTGTCTTGTTCGTCTCTGTTTATGTCTACCTCACGTCGTTCCACACCTCCGCTCCTCCTCCTGCCTTCCCCAAATCTACGTGGCCTTCTCTGTACCCGGGAATAGCAACTCGGAATAAAACGTGGAAAACTGCCAGTGACGTCAACCACTTCTGATCTTTGTGTAGGAATGTGGGCAGCCAGTGGGCTCTGGATCAGGCCAAATACAACCTGGTGAATGAGTACATGCTGGTGGGGGTCACAGAGGAGCTGGAGGACTTTGTCATGATGCTTGAGGCCGCGCTGCCACGCTTCTTCAAAGGAGCAACAGATCTGTATAAAACAGGTGCCGTCATTAGCACACATCCGTCTGTCCATTTTCTGCACTTGCTTAATCCTGTTCAAGGGGGCTGGTGTTTATCTCAGCAGTCACCAGAGCCAACACAGAGATTCACAAGACAGGAAATCATGCGTTCTCACGCCTTACAACAATTCAAAACTTCCTGTTAACCTAACATGCATGTTTTTGGAGGGAACTGATGTACGTGGAGAAACCCCCACATGTGAACTTCACCAGAAAGATCCCAGCTAAGGTTCAAACTCTTCACTTTTCTTTGTAGCTGTACGAATGACAGTATGAACGGGTGAGTCACTGTATCATTCGCTGAAGAAAACAGTTCAGGACTATTACCTGTAACCCTGTATTGTGCGTCTCATATACAGCACTGTTCAAAAGTAGTACACTATTTCTTATCCCATCTTATATTTTCCTTCCAAGCAGCCAGATGTTCTTTTAATCAAAGAGGTCTCGAACAGAAGTTCTTCAGACTTTCTGAAGGTCATTTAGGTTGCTTTTTTACTCATTGTCTGCCCTTGTTTATGAAAATGATGGCATATTGCGCAGCATATGTTTAAAAAAATGACAGAAGAACAATATCTGAAAGTTGTCTTTAAAATAAAAAAAAGATGAAAAAAATCCAACAAAGATTGGATTTTCAGACTACATTTGTATGCCAGGTTTTTGGCTATAGTAGCCCTTCAAAAGCACCTTGTTAGAGCTAAAATCCTATTTTCTGTGTGTCAAATTGTTTATCTTTGGTATTCTTCATAAATTCTACTAAAGAAATTGGAACAAATTGTCTTTGTGACAGGCTGCTGGGAACAGAAGGCCTTAAAATCCAATAAAAAACTGTTTTAAAAAGCTTAATGATTCATTGGTCAAAGATGCTGAAAGGGATAGTCCAGTTTACTTTGAAATTATGTCCTATAGTTATCAATACTTGGTACTTTATCAGCTGTGACATCAGTTAACGAGCACAGAGTTTGAAGGAGGAGGCAAAAGTCTGTCCAGGCTAGGCTAATAGCCAGCCAAACAAGGGTCAGTGGGGGTTTTTTGTTGGCTTTTTTGGCTTGTAAACCAACTCTTTCATAAAAACAAGATACAGTGGTGTGAAAGAACACAACAATAGCTAATATTAAACCTCTACACGTTTGCATGACATTGTTTGTTTAGTTTGTCGCTGTTTCCATAACCAAACAAGGTCAGTGGCACCGTTGGCCAAGGTCTATCTGAGCTTAGCACACAGATTTTGCTGTCGAAACTCGTGTGTTGTTTGGTTAAATCAACAGCATGAATCTAAACGGTACCGTGCAAAGGTGTGGAGGTTTTAATATGTGCTAATGTAGCGTTTTTTCACAGTAGTCGGTCGCTTTTGAGACAGTTGTTTCATATGCCTGAAAAAAAGATAAAAACAGGCACTTGTTTGGTTAGCTGTTAGCCTAGCCTGGACAAAGACTTTTGCCTCTTTCTGTAAAATTCATGCTCTTGTGCACACGTGTCAAACTCGAGGCCCGCGGGCCAGATCTGGCCCTCTGTAACATTTCATCCAGCCCTCTAGTCTGGGACAGATCGAGTCTCTGATTCTTGTTTTGCTTTAAAAAACTGAGCCTAATAAGTGAAGTTTTCTCTTTACAGTGACCTAGAAGCCAACAATATATAGTTTTAGTTTCTGTATGATCAGGTTTTTCTGGATGGCTTTATAAAAAAAAATCTGTTTTAATGTTAAAAAATTCATTTAAAAGCTGAGTGAGGCGAAAGAAATGACGGCTAACGATGAGCTTTTTGAAGTTTGATCTATTTGTCTGTGTTCATATAAGTCTGTTTGCTCTAAATTCTGTATAATCTGTAACTGGGAAAAGGTCATTGATATTTCTATATGAATGAGTTTACATAATACATCTAAAACCAAGGTTAATTTATGTAATTTTTAATAGATATTGATCGTGATTGGCCCTTGGCTAAGACCAAATTTTTAATTTTGGCCCCCTTGTGTCACTGGGTTTGAAACCCCTGCTCTTGTGGCTGATAAAGTACTAACTATTGAAAACTATTTAACAGAACATAACTTCAAAGTTGACTGGACTATCCCTTCAACAAAGAAACCAAGAAAAAAGGTTACTCTGAAAATGTTCAGGTTCAAAACCTGGACTGAAAAGGAGTGAAAAGTTTACAAGATTACAAGAAAACCTGGTGGAACAAATAGAAACCTCAGTTTGGAGAATCGGTGCTTAAATCTGACTGGACTGATGAGCTAACATCTAGTGCAAGCGAGGCCAAGACCAGTGAAGATTTCTCCTGACTTAAAACAGTTCCAGGATTCAAAGCGTTTTTAATGCAGACATATCAGCAGAAATTGATCTGATTTGACTAATCTGACCTCATTAACAGGTTTCTGACATTAACATTTTTGCAAACTTGGAGAATCTATATGAAGTTCTAAGAAATGCCAAATCTTTGATATAGAAAAGTAGATAATAAAACACTTAACTCACAGAAATATTGTGAAAACCCTGCTGGAAGTGACCCCAGTGCTACACCTAGCTGCCACTGATGCATTTGTGTTTACAAATATCCATAGAATTCCATGTAAATAATGGTGCAATACAAAACTGACAGATAGAAAGGTTTTTAAAATAATATTTGCATGAATCAATATGATATTTTAGAGCTTCAAGTTATCTGAAGACTTCAAAATCCTCCTTGGTCTAAGCTGCACTCAGACTAGCTGCTAACTCATCAACCAGGTCAGAACTATACTTTTTTTTTCCAAACTGAGGTCATTCAAAGAGTTATCTACAACAAGTAAAACAGTGGTTGTTCATATCTTTCATCCCTTTGTGATTTTTTGAATGTATTGAAGAAAACAGAGCTGTTGACTCTCATTCGTCACAGAAATAAATGTTACTTTAATTAGGTTTATTAAAACAGTGTCTTGGGTAATGCATTCTGTAATCAAACTAAAGGTGGTCCCAGAAACATACATGTGCATTGGATTTACCATTTGATGTGTTATCATATTTCTATGCACGGTGCGGAACATCGGTTTGTATCTACAGAGCCATCAACCCTGCAGCACTAAACATAATTGCTTGTGCGCTTGTGTGTGCGTACGCATTGTGGTTGTGCGTTAGCAGGTTGGATTACTCATTTGAGAATTGATCTGTGGTCAATATGCAGTCGAGCCTCTTGCCAATGTCGTTAAAGATTGTTTACAATAAGTGCAGCCGGAGTGAATAATGAAGAGAAGAGACGGATTCAGTGAGACGGGAATAAAGATGTGACTCATTGAGGCGTTCATGTTTAGCAGCATTAACTCAATCGCTTAAGTTTATGATTTGATAAAGAAGACTGAACTTTAAATGTAAGAGCCATGCAGTCTGTTTGCTAACAAACAATAAAATAGATCCTCTGCTCTGTCCTCAGCTCTGGATGTTAATGTTGTTTACTGACCCGTCTTTAGAGCAGGTGTCTGATATTTGAGTTTTTTGTTAGCTTGACGTATCATCATGACTTCTTTAATATATACTGAGCAAAAATATAAACACAACACCCTAGTTTTTGCTCCTATTTTTCACCAGCTGAACTCAAACCTCTAAGACTTTTTCTATGTACACAACAGGCCTTTTCCTCTCAAATGTTGTTCACAAATTTGTCTAAAGCGTGTCTTCTTTGCCAAGATAATCCATCCACCTCACAGGTGTGGCAGATCAAGTTGCTGATTAGACAGCATGATTATTGCACAGGTGTGCCTTAGATTGGTCACAACAAAAGGCCACTGTAAAAATGTGCACACTGAAAAGTAGAAGTGATCACTAACTTAGATTTACATATATTTGAGATCAATATTTGAGAGACAAAGGCCTGTTGTTTGAGTTCAACTCGTGAAAAATAAGAGCAAAAACAAAAGTGTTGTGTTTATATTTTTGTACAGTATATAAACTTAACATTATTTCTTTCTCACCAGCGCAACCAGATGATCACCAGACACGATCTAGTTTATTTGCCATTGTCTTTATAATGACAAGATTTGGGGCCATCGTTTTTAAACTTTTAATCTGAAACAACGTTACAACTAAATAAGACAAAAACAGTCTATAAAAACAGGGGGGAAAAAGCTGCTACAAGAACCCGGATGTCTGAGCAGGGAGTGAGTTCACATAAAACCATCATTTCAGATCAGTGATGCTTGGAAATGGAAGCGTATCGAGAAATATCGTCGGCCATTTTTGACTCCTGTGTGTTTTGCCCTTTAGTCTCATCTGATAATATGTTATCTTTGTCCTCCTGGATGTTTCTCTGATTAATGCCTATCTTGTCTGGTCTGTGAGTTTTTTGGTGGACGACCCTCTCTTGCTGCAGTGGCATAGCTTTCCATTT
Source organism: Kryptolebias marmoratus (assembly GCF_001649575.2). NCBI lineage: Eukaryota > Metazoa > Chordata > Actinopteri > Cyprinodontiformes > Rivulidae > Kryptolebias > Kryptolebias marmoratus. The sequence goes on from NC_051449.1 coordinate 22,145,547, forward strand.
TCTAATAAATGATTTAATGGCGCTACGGGGGAACTTTAGGGTTCTGGGATATTTTTTTAATTCAACCTTGATCTGTGTCTCTCACCAGTGTCAGGTCCTTGTCTTCATGATGTCTCTTCCTTATTGGTAGCTCTTACTGCTTAGAGGTGTTGGTTCTGGGGTCTATCAGAACAGGTGTTTGTATATTGAGAGCATTTGACACTTAGATTGCTCACAGGTGGATCTTATTTAACTAATTTAGTCGCTGATACACAATTTCCCCACTGAGGGACAAATAAAGGATGATTCTATTCTTGTTCTGTTCTAATTGTGTGGCTTCTGAAGGTGTTGGTTGAGAATTAAAACAAGGGGGGTGAATACATACGCACACACCACTGTTCAGTTTTATTTATTTATTTTTTTTTTCCCCATTTAATTTTATTAGTTCTGAACATTTTGTGTAAGTTCATCACTTAGAGTCATATTGAAAATCCTTTTAAATTCCAGGTTGTAAAATAGAAAGCAGGTTTACCAACAAATCAAATATATAAAAACATAAAATCGGATTAGATTTGGGGTTTAAATTGCACAAAATTTGTATATTTTCTGTCGACGGAAAGTTCATGTTTATCCTCCTTTTATTACAGGCAAGAAATCGCATCTACGGAAGACGAGTGAAAAGAAGCCGCCCACTAAGGAGTCCATCGCCAAGCTGCAGCAGTCGGCCATCTGGAAGATGGAGAACGAGTTCTATGAGTTTGCACTGGAGCAGTTCCAGTTTGTCAGGGCGCACGCTGTCAGAGAAAAGGACGGGGAGCTCTACCTGCTGGCTCAAAACTTCTTCTATGAAAAAATCTACCCCAAAAACTAAAGTGGTATATATCTGACGAGTAGCTTTAGAAGGAACGATGAGCAGTTTGGTACTTTTACAAAAAAAAAAAAAAAAAAAAACCTGTGCAGTCTGCGAGAAAGAAGAGGCGAGGCAGAGTGGACTCCTGCGTGAAGGAGAACTCGATGTGGAGCAGCAGAATAACCGGGCTCCGACACAGTCTGCCAGTCAGCTGGTTGTGGAGCTTCTCCACTTTGATTCCTTCCCAGGGCAAAGGTCATGTGTGTTACGGGGCCCCTGCTGGCATGTGTACAAAGAACTGTTGATCAGGTGTGAACTTTGCTGAAAGACAAAAACATTTCCATTGGCTTTGTACTGTTTGTGTTTGGTTGTACTTTATCTCCTTACTATGATTGTTGTTCATATGTAAAAACTAACCTTTTTATGGTAAAAAGACACCCTCATGCCTCACGTTGTGCTACTAACTTAAAGACACTTGATGTGTAAAAAGCTGGCTACTTTGTTTTATTATTGAACTTGAATAAAAGCATTTCAGGCTTTTCTGTGATTGTTGTACTGGGGCAGGTGTGTATGTTTTATACTTTATTTAAAGTGTGACTCTTGTAAACGACGGATTATTTTACACGATTATTAAGGTGTTCAACCCTGACTTTGAAAAAGTTGGGACATTGTGTAAAATGTGAGTTAAAAACAGAACACAATGATTTGGAAAGTTTCATGAACTCATATTTTATTCCCATTGGAACACAGTAAACATATCAAATGTTTAAACAAAGAAGTTGTACCATTTTAGGAAAAAATAAGGTTATTTTGAATTTTATGGTAGCAACCCATCTCAAACAGTTGTTCCAGGTCCATGTTTTCCTCTGTGAAGCCTCCCCTCTTCTTCTAACACCAGTCTGTAAACATCTGGAACTGAGGAGAACAGCTGCTGGAGGTTTTGGAGGAAATGTTGTCCCATTCTGGTCTGATGGAGGATTCTAGCTGCTCAACAGTCCTGAGTCTTTGCTGGATTTTTTTGTTTGTGTCAAGATGATGTGTCAAATGTTTTCAATTGATGAGAGGTCTGGACTGCAGGCAGGTCAGTTCAGCACCTGGACTCTTTTACTATGAAGCCATGCTGCTGTAATGGCTTCATAGTTTAACTGGCTGTGGTTTAACATGGTCTTGCTAAAATCTGCAAGGCCTTCCCTGAAGAAGATGTCTGGATAGGAGCATAACACCTGTATATACTTTTCTGCATTGATGGTGCCTTTCCTGATGTGTAAGCTGCCCATGCCAGAGGCACTAATGCACCCCCATACCATCAGAGAGGCAGGCTTTTTAACAGGTTGGATGGTCCCTCTTCTCTTTCCTATAGAGGACATGGTGATGATTTCCTAAAAAGGAATTTCAAATTTAAATTTGTTTAACCACAGAACAGTTTTCCATTTTGGCTCAGTCCATTTTAAATGGGCTTCCACAGAAGACAGCAGCGTTTCTGGATGGTGTTAACATCTGGCTTCTTTGCCTGATAGAGCTTTAAGCAGCATTTATGGATGGCACAGTGAACTGTTTACAGACAGTGATTAGTGGAAGTGTTCCTGACTCAATGCAGAGGAGAGAAGAACAACAGAATCAGATCTGTTTTTAATGCAGTGGCCCCTGAGGGCCTGAAGATCACAGCATTTAATGCTGACTTGAAGTCTTGACCTTTGACCTCGAAGATTTCTACAGATACTTAAAATCTTTTGATAATATTATGAACTGTAAATGATGTGATATTCAAAGTCTTCCCAATTTCCACTGAGGAACATTATTCTAAAATTGTTCCTTTATTTTTAGACAGTTTTTATAAACTGCTGAACCTCTGTCCATCTTTACTTCTGACAGATTCAGCCTCTAAAATCCTCTTTTTATGCCCAGTCCTCCTACTGACTTGTTGACAATTAACCTAATTAATTTCAAAATGCTCCTCCAGCTGTTTCTTATTTGTACCATTTACAGCATTTTGTTGCCCTGACCCAACTTTTTAAATGTGTTGCTGTCATAAAATTCAAAACTACCTTATTTTGGTAAACTTTTATAGTTTAAATGTTTAACTCATCAACAATGCCCCCAAAATTCTTGAAACACCTGGAAACGTCATACCTGACTAAATTAGATGTTCTCAAACAAAAGCTTGGTCTCTCTGTAAACTAACACTCTGAATTTTTAACCTCAGCAGTAATAATTATTCTAACTATAACCAATATGTAGTTCATAGTTGGAACGCACGGAAATCAAACATTTCTTTTCTCGGCTGGACTTTAAAAATAATTTTTTACAGTGCCTAACAAAACCATTTTGACACTGTGGTACTTAACTTTGAAACCTCTTGCAAAATTGACAAGGCTCTGTGTTTAAATCCAAGTCAACAGAGGCCGCTGCCAGTTAAGGAGTTAATATGTTTATTATGTTTTATTGTGAATAATGTTTTTTGTTTGTTTTTTTAGATTTGCGAATTATTACATTCTGTTTTAGTTACATTTTACACAACATCCCAACCTTTCTGGAACTGAGATTGTAAAAAAAAAACACAAACATGCCGCTGCTGTAAACATTCAATACTCCTTCAAGTCATTTTATTTTCAGACAGGTGGACTAACCAGTCAATTAATTTTACGAGTTTAACAGGGTTTTTTTTTTCCCCTAACTTGTGTAAATTTTCTCTCTGCATTTATTTATTTTATTTTATTTTATTCATTTTATTTCTTCTGTTGTTTAAACTATTGAAACATGACTACCAATTACCATTTTCATTTTAATATTTCTCCTTTTTCTGAAAGTTTCACTAGAGTTTTCTGTTTGTTTTCTGGCAGTCTGTCACAATGTGTACACAAGGTTTAGGTGGGAAAATGTTTTAACTAGGCTGGGAAAACAAAACACTCTCTGTAATACAATCTGCTGTGAAAGGATTACAAGCTTGTTTTTTGTTTTGTTTTGTCTTGTTTCTCCCACATATAATTTTGAACATAAACATTTTGTGAACTAGAAACACAGAAACGTTTATTCACAGTATTTGACGCTCAGACTAGTTAATGGTTTAGCTTTGATTCTAAGACATTTAGCTTCACATAAAATGGTACGTTTTATTCTAAGTTTATGAACTTCATCACTTTATTTATCAGCCTGATGTACAAAATGTTTGGTTTTTATTGGTTGGAATTTATCTTTTTTTTTAGCCACATTAAAAAGGTACTCATTGCAAAGTCATGAAAACTAGACAAAATTTCCTAAAGTACAAAGCAAAGTTCACACAGTATATTTTTTCCCCGTATCAATGTTTGTTGTGTTTTTGAATTCAAAAAATACTGGATGTCAACTATCGTTTGTGTTTTTTATCTACAGAAACGGCCGAAATGATTGAAAATAGGTCAAACATTAAACTTACCAACCAGCCTAATGTAGCTCAGTCATGTAACTTTGTTTACATTGACCGTGGACCCGCATTTCAGAATTACATTCAATATATCTGGAAAACACCTGGACTAAACTCTTTCTTTAACTGCACCGTTTGATATAGTTCAGGATAACCTTTTTTATGTTTGATTTCATACTTTGCATTGAGTACCTTTAGGCTTTTGAAACTATTTGTTGAATTGGCCAATACCACAAAAGGACAAAATGATTCACTCTGAATTAAATATCATATTGTGAAGACAAAAAAAAGAAAAATTAACTTTGCAAATAGATCCTGTTTTCATCTGACTAGGTGCTGTATATACCACTTAGTTTTGTGTGCCTTCTCTTTAGCTATTTGTGTTGCATCAGCTTTGTCCAATGAAACAACGTGGCTGTCCTGCCTGTGTTCAACTTTGAACTGACAATATACAAAAGATTTTTTTTTTAAATTCCAGACATTTGTGTAAGAGTTTTTTTTTAATGTTATTTTTATTCCAAGTTTTGTACATTAATAATCCTGGAAAGGATTCCGACTGTATCCGAGGCGTTCTCATGGATGGTGCAGGAAGACTGTGTGCTGGGGTCACCTCTAAGGGTTATCAGTCTCTGTAATCAAAATGAGAGCTGTATCCAAATCCTCAACACAAAGTCAAGCTTGTTCTTGGTGTGGGTTGGACTCCTTCAGGGCTGCTCCTTGTCTCTTATCCTGTTTGTGGTCTAAGTTTGAAGCCATGATTCTCAACTGGGAAAAAAATAACTACCGTAATATGCTCTGTCCAGGTTGAAGGTCATTCTTGTCTTCCAGTAGTGGAGTCCAGGTCTCTTGGAGTTTTGTTCCCAAATGATGGCAGGATGGAGCGAGAGACTGACCATGGGATGGGAGCTTCATTTTCTGTAATGAGGGTGTTGCTCTGGTCTGTGGTGGTAAAGAAGGAGCTGAGTCGAAAGATGCTCTTGATTAACTGATCCATCTATGTTCCAATCCTACACTATGGTCATGAGGTAAGCGCCACGGTTGAAACAACAAGATCACAGATACAGGCAGCTGAACTGAGCTTCCTCTGTAGGTACAGTAAGGCGAGGAACTTCATCATCTGAGTTGAGCTTGGAGTAGAACTGCTGCTCCTTTATATTAAAGGGATGCATCTGACTCGGATGCCTCCTGAACACCTCCCTCAATATAAGAACACCTTGAGATTCCCCCCCTCCCCAGGAGGAGCAGGAGAGGGATGTCAGGGTTTTCCTCCTCTCGGTTTCCTTCATGATCCAACCTCAGATAAATGGAAGATGGATGGATGGATTGATGAAATGGCACTGTATAATAAATCTGGGTAGCAGAAGGTTTGTGTCCTGAAGAGGGAGATAAAGAGCTCAGAGCTGCACTCCTCTGTGTGTGTGGACCTGTTTTTGTTACCTTTTTAGGACCTTTTCTGGTAAAATCACCCACCTTGTTAGGAATTGTCGTCCTTATGGAGACCAAAGCCCGGTTCTAACACGATGGAATGTAATTTTTGGGGTAAGAGGGCTGAGGGCTGAGATGTGAACTGAGTGTAGCTTAGGGTAAAAGTCAGGGTTAAATGAATAGTTGTCAATACAATATCCTAATGATAAAAATACAAATATGTGTGTGTGAGTGCTCTTTATTATTTATATTTCCAGTATTTGTTTGTATGATAGACAAGTTTGTGTGCCTCTCCTACTTCAGTAGGTCTGAGGTCATTCTAAAACATTTTGCATTTTCTGCACTGATGCCGTCTGTTCATATAAACACTCAGCACCTTCTTGGTGTAAGTAGAGATTATGTAGCTGAACATCATAATTGGGATGAGCACATGCTTCTGAGGAGGGGAGTCACCTCAGGCCGGGGGTGGGGGGGTGGTCAGACTGACTCATCCTTGCTCTCAGATTATCCCTGGACGGGCATCATCAGCTACAGGACTCATCCTCTATAATCACAGATCGCTCTCAAGTTCCCACTTCCAGGTTTTGGCCTTCTGTCCCAGATGAACAGGAATAGTGTCTTAACCCTACTAACCCTCTTCACAGCCCCTAACCCCACTCCAAAACTTTAATTACAGGTTGGTGTGAAACCGTAACTTGGGAAAATCTAAAGTGGCTGCCATAAAAAGATCTATTTACACCAAGATTTTCATTTTTATGAACTAGTTTTATCTTGTATTTTAATCCAGCATGTTGCTGCTGTTGAGTTACAAACATTTCATTAAAAACTGTGCTTTCTATTTCTTGACAGACTTACATAATACTGACCACCAGCAAGCACAACTGATTTCCACTTTTTTCAATGTATTAAAAACTCTTGAGGACTCTTTTGAATTTGTGAGATGCTGGAATTTAAATGCTGCATTTTAAACATTTGTATGCACTGTGTTGTTGACATTGAAACGCTGTTTTCACAGATCAGAGGGAGAGTACATTCAAAATTAAATGCACATCACCCGCCACCTTTCATGACAAAGTTTTAGACTAAGATCATCTTATAACTAGAAGCACCCGAAGAGCGCAAACCTCCACCAAGACCATGGCGTCATTCAAATATTGTAGGATCCACCTAAATTTAATCATTTGTTTCTTGTGATAACTCTGACATTTCTTGAAAATTTCACCAAACTGTTCATTAGTTGTTGTTTTGTTTTTTTAAGTTATCTTTCTAGCAGACAAACAAACAAGCCAACATTACCTCCTTGGCAGAGGTAATAAATAAAGAACTGCAGCAAGCAACAACAAGGATCCTGCCCTGAAGAAAAGAAATGAGCAGTATATTTACTTGGGGGAAGTAATAATTAAAAACTAAGCAAGTGTGAACACAAAGCTGGGCTATTTTGATTTAACACAGATATAGGACTTACAAATTAAAACAGGAAGTTAAGTAGAACACAGGAAACGCTTAAACAAAAGTGAAATAAAGAGCAAAAAACATGACAAAACGGAGACCAAACCAGACAAGGAGACATAAACAGACTGACATCAGTACAGAACTAAAAGAGGAAAGAAACCAAAATATAAACCAAATCTTTTACTTTCAGCTGCTCCTTTTTCAGGGGTCGCCACAGCGAGTCATCCTCCTAACTGTCTTCTGTGTCCTCTGTCCTCACTCCAACTACCTCCATGTCCTCTCTGACTGCATCCATATATCTCCTCTTTGTCTTTTTCCTGGCAGCTGCGTCTCTAACATCCTTCTACCAATATACCCACTGTCCCTCCTCTGCACGTCCAAACCATCTCAG